>NC_060270.1:36182509-36471733 GCF_021613505.1 Equus quagga
GGGTTCTGATGGAAGCTCAAGTTGGGTACAGCTGAGCTAGAATATAGTCCCCACTCTTGAAGAGTTTATAGCCAAATACTAGATCAGCACGAGTGAAAAAAGCCTAGGTACTATTGTAGTTTTGGTGTACTTTTAATTTTTGTTAAAGATGTGTGCTTGCCTGATTTATCTCAGGAACAGGCTCTTTTCTCTCTGAGCCAAGCTAATTCATGTTCTTGGCTTGATGTCAGGGACCTTTTTAACACGCTTCAACTTTGCTAATTGTAGTAGTGCCTTTGCTTTCAATGAGAGAGCATATCCTGGCTAATTCCAAGTCTGATTGTAAGTCCTATTTTCCCCCCCAACTGGTTACTAAAACAACTTGAAGTTTTTTCTCAAAATTACCTGGAGGAAGAAGTCATAATCATGAGAGAGAAACCTGTTTTCAGAGTATTACTACTTTTCAGAACTTTTCAATGTGTACCTGGGAGGAAGTGATGAGGGAGTTACCACAGGCTGTCATAGAGGGTGTGTGAGGGATAGAGGCCAGTCTTTATTCAGAAGAGTAATCAGCCCATTCATTAATTGTTTACACTTCTTGTGTCAACCTTAATTGCTTATTTGTATTATGGACTCCAGCATACATTATAATCATTAGTGTCTAATCAGTAATTGACTATGTGTCTTAATTGCTCTAAGTGAGTTGAATCTTCAAGTGATGACCCCTTCTCAGTTTTTTCCTTCCTGATATTTATTTTTAAGACCAAGAGTCTTTGGGGCTGGCCCTGTGGCCAAGTGGTTAAGTGCGCACGCTCTGCTTTGGCAGCCCAGGGTTTTACCGGTTCGGATCCTGGGCGTGGACGTGGCACTGCTCATCAAGCCGTGCTGAGGCGGCGTCCCACATGCCACAAATAGAAGGACCCACAACTGAAAATACACAACTGTGTACCAGGGGGCTCTGGGGAGAAAAAAGAAAAATTTGAAAATCTGAAAAAAAAGACCAGGAGTCTAATGTATAAACTGATAGGTAATTATCCTTTATAAGATAGTCTTGACCATGTACGTATTTAGGTTAAATTACCATTCTTGTTACAATCAAGCAGGAAAAAGAATTTCTTGAATTACTATACATATTTTAAAATAATTTTAATGGCCACAGAGAGGTAAGAGGGCCTTATGGAATTTCTGAGGTTATCAATGACATTGGAGTTCTTTGTGTCAAGAACTTGAGGAGCAGGTTTCACGAAATGGGACTTATCAGGCTGATTTTTGAATTATGTAGGAGACAGCCAGACCTTCTGGAACAGGGTTGCCACAGTGCATGCTGTGTGGGGAGGTTGGGGTCGGGGTGATGGTTGGTATATTCTAAATCAAGAGGTGGAGAATTCAGCCTCCAACGATTGTTGCATGTTGTACCTTACCAGTTCCTACTGCTGCTCTAGAATTTGCTGGTTGGGAATTTTTAGAAATGCATTCTATAACTTGGAAGAGAGCTTCTGTATAACCTATTATTGAGGGGAAAGAAAATTGATATTTGAAAAGGTTGCTGTTTGACTTCCCACCATAGTAACAGCAGCAGGCTTTGTGGCATATTTTTCCGTTTGCTGCTTCTGGTGTTAAGGCGCAATAGGACTTGTTTACTGAGACACTGAGCACAGGCAGGCAGTGCATCATGTATCTAACGGTGTGTCCATTATGCCAACCCATTATTCCTCTGCCTTTTTTGCTGCTGCTGAGAGCAGGCTGAATAGGACCCCCTAAAAAAGTGATAGGAAGGAAAATTTATGATTACCTTTGAGACATTCGCAACTTATTAAATAAACTAAAGTAGTCATTGTCCATATATTTTTAAATCCTGTAAGAACAGAGCACCTAGACCGTAAATACCAAAGACTTCCAAGCCCGGGGATGGTAACTGTGCCAAAACATAAGGATAGTGAGAAGAAGTGATGTCAGGGTATGACTAGGTTTCAGAGCTTTTAAATATGTTAACATCTTAAAATCTAAATTTCTTCAATGCAGTAAAAGGATACCTTTTTATAATTTGTAAGTTAGAAACTACAAGCAAGCAGATAATTAACTTTGGAAGCATGAGAATCCTAGAAGTTAAAACATGGTGATTCCGGGACTTCATCAGACTAAAGAGCTTCTTCAAGGCAAGGGAAAACAGGATTGAAACAAAAAAACAGCTCACTAATTGGGAAAAAATATTTACAAGCCACTTATCCAACAAAGGGTTAATCTCCATAATATACAAAGAACTCACACTGCTTAACAACAAAAAAACAAACAACCCGATCAAAAAATGGGCAGAGGACATGAACAGACATTTCTCAAAAGAAGATATGAATATGGCCAATAGACACATGAAAAGATGTTCATCATCGCTAATCATCAGGGAAATGCAAATCAAAACTACACTAAGATATCACCTTACCCCCGTTAGATTGGCAAAAACATCCAAAACCAAGAACGACAAATGTTGGAGTGGTTGTGGAGAAAGAGGAACCCTCATACACTGTTGGTGGGAATGCAAACTGGTACAGCCACTATGGAAAACAGTATGGAGATTTCTCAAAAAGTTAAAAATAGAAATACCCTATGACCCAGCCATCCCATTACTGGGTATCTATCCTAAGAACCTGATATCAGATATCTCAAGAGTCCGTTGCACCCCTATGTTCATCGCAGCATTATTTACAATAGCCAAGACGTGGAACCAGCCTACATGCCCAGAAACTGATGATTGGATAAAGAAGATGTGGTATATATACACAATGGAATACTACTCAGCCATAAAAAAAGACGAAATTGGCCCATTCACAACAACGTGGATGGACCTCGAGGGCATTATGTTAAGTGAAATAAGTCAGTCAGAGAAAGACGAACTCTATATGACTCCACTCATAGGTGGAAATTAGTATATTGAGAAGGAGATCTGATCGGTGGTTACCAGGGAAAAGGGGGGGTGGGGGGAGGGTACGGAGGGGGAAGTGGTGTACCCACAACATGACTAACAAAAATGTACAACTGAAATCTCACAAGGTTGTAATCTATCATAACATTAATAAAAAAAAAAAAAATGGTGATTCCGTTGATACATAACTGGGTAATCACCCTTAACTCCTAGTAATTTGGAAATTATTAATTTTGGAGTTTTCTAAGTATCTGACATATTTATATGTCTTATGTTTTTGCTTTTGTTTTTGATTTTGATTTTTACCCAATCATACTTCAAAAGAAGGCAGTCCAGAAATGAAAAAGAGCCCCACTCAAATTTAGCAGGACCAAATTTGAATACCTAGATCTTTACAGACCTAGCTTTTCAACTTAAAGCATCAAAGAGATTCTTTTCTGGTCCTGCTTCCAAACGTTGGAGTATTTTCTCTTCTCCTGTAAAATATTTAAGTAATTTCTACGGGAATCCTAGCTCAAGAATCTATCATTTAAATGAAAATCTAAAGAAAAGTTATAAATAAATAGGTTATCTTGCTTGCATAAGATAATATATGCTTCTTGTTGGCTTTATCCTCACTTCTGCTCCATCCCCATGTACAGTCTTCCTCATAGAGGCCCACAAAGCTTATACATCAAATTATGCCTCAATACCCATGTTTATGAGAGCTGACTTTTTTGATCCAGAAGGGAGAGACGTTCAGTTTGAAGTAGGGTTCCAGTGCTAGAGTGGCTAGTCCTTCTGTATGATACTCTGGCTGGCCTCCCCAGTGTTGCTCAGGAAAATAATTAATCATTAAGCAGATCAATCTGTGCTGTTACTGGAAGGACATGGAGTTGTCCATGCAAGAAGCAGCTCCGTGGCAGAGCAGTGCATGCCTTTGGGAGCATCTGCCCTTGAGAATGCTGATGTGTGGAACCAGCAGGTTTGATGTCCACTGTGAGCAGTCACATGCACCTTGGCTTCGGCAGCTCTGGAACATGGTTTCCTGTCCCTTTGAATGCCCCCCACTGATTCAGGATGTCTTCAAGCAAAATTTGTCATGCCACCTAGACTGTATTTTGTTATATGAAAAATGGGCTTATTTTCTAGAATCAGGGATTGATTAGAATTGATTCGGGGCTGGGGTGGATTTCCCAGTAAAACTGTAGCTAAACATCTTTGTGTTTTCCAGTGGGTTTTGGAATCATTGTCTCTGGGGTCCTTAGATAATAGGATCGATTCTCTTAAGTCTGGAGTGGTTTATTTATGGTTCTACCTGAAGGAACGTCATCTTCCCAGACCTAGGCTCTTGGCTGCTTCAGTTAGCAAGGAGTATAAAGGAATGGACGGTGCCTTGCCAAAAAGAGAACTTTCAGACCACCCACCAAACCAGAGGCAGGCTAGGACTTTTTTTCTATGTACAGCCTGCCCATAGCTCATGACTTTTATTGCCACCCAGTGGCTTTTGCAGTATTAAATGGTGCCAGTGATATTTCAACCTGTTGAGAAACAGCTAAGCTGTGTACTGCGACCAGAGCTATTTGTTTGGGTAGCTACTCCAGGCTCTCATTTTTGTGGCCAGTGTTTTGTTTATGAATGTCTTCTCCTCTATGGTTTCCGGTTTAGTGACTAGGGGTGGGAGTTGTGGGGGCTCGGGGCTGAGGACAGACAGAAGATGGTTGGACTCATTTCATTTCCTGAATCATGTTAGGCATTCTTGCGTCTCTTGGTTCCATCTTGGCTGGGCAGCATTTCCCACTAGTTTGTCAGACCAACTTTCCCAGCCGCCTCCGGGGGTGGGAAGGAAAACCACACCTTGCTCTGTGTCACCAGTTAACAGGCAGAGTTTTGTTCAGTAAATATTTATAGAACATCCCTACTAACCTCGAACCCTGCAACCTTGTACCTTTGAAAAGTTTGTTCTCCCTCCCTGGCCTCCCAAGTAACTGGTTGGACTCGGGCATTATACCTCAGAGGGACAGCGATGGTGCCCTTCATCTCAGACCTGACCCCGCAGAAACACATCCTTCCTGATCTGAACTCTGAACGTGGTGGACTGTGCTCTTTTGTAGGGCCAGAGAGAGTTCATGGGAAAGGATCAGGGACGGATTGTCTTTCACTCCTTTCCCCATTAATTTGTCTGGTTTGTGATCAGGGGAAGTGCAGAGCAGTGGAGGGAGAGAAACAAACCTCCAAACGCAGTGAGCCACAGCCTCTCCTGGCCCTGCAGTGTAAGGCCATCAGCCTCCACGAGCTCTCCCCTTCCCGTGAAAGAGAGATAAGTGCCCTTTGGTCATTGTGGAAATAAGTTAGAAACAACCCAAATATCCAACAGTAGGAATTGGTTAATAAACTGGAGTTTATGTTTGTTACGAAATACTATGTTTAGTTTTTAATGCTGGTACATTGAAGAAAAAGAGGCAAAATGGAAAAATGATTCCAATTTAAAAACAAAGAAGGGAAAGCATCAAGTCCTTAATAGTTTCTTTGATGGGATTATGGGAGATTGTAACCTTCTTTTCTAATTTCCTACAGTGAACATTTGTTACCTTTTGTTCTTTTTGCTACAGACTATATCATACACAGAGTACATAAAAGACATATATAAAGTTTAATGATTGAGTCTAAAGTGAATACCCGAGTAACCACTATCCAAGTCAACTATTACTTTTATCACTGGAATACTGACAATAAAAATTTTGTTAAAAACTACTTTTCCTGAGTCCCTCACATGGCTGTGGTAGGAATAAAGTAAAACGGTATATGAAAGTGCTTGTGCTTATTAAATCTTAGAACTTCCATCAAATTCAAGGAGTTCCCTCTCTCCTTTAAAGTGCCAAATATGACAGGTGCACAAAAGCAAGAAGTCATTGCCGACGTCTGAGGCTGCTTGTGTCATGCAGAGATGTGCACTGTAAATGTGTCAGCTTTACCTCTTGTCCTAAATGCATGTTCTTCCCTCGTAGGGAAGCCCTGAGGCGCAACTGACTTGATGTAAAAACCTCTCTCCTCCATTTCAGGCTGAATACTCTTGGTTTTCCGTGATTCCCTGGGTTGAGTTGTTGCACATGGTGGAAGAAGGTTGTGTGTGTGTCAAGTTGATTTCACCAAAGTCGGAATTGCAGGCAGAAAATTTTTTTGTTGTTTTATTATTGAATTATCCAGTCTTTCACCTCTTGATTTGAAGTTTGATTAAAAGCAGGCAATGAATTAATCATAATTTAATCCTTTCATCTGTTAGTGTTCTCCAGGCTGCTACATCATTTGTAGGGTCAAGTGTAGAATGAAAATGTGGGATCCCTTGTTGAAAACAACAGGAGAAAAGTGTTGTTAAAGGTACTAAAATATAAAGCTTTTTACTTTCTTCCATGTTCTTTATCTTGACTTGTCATGGTATATCTAGAGATTTTTTTTTTAAAGGAAACCTGTTTTTTTTCCCCCTCCCCAAAGCCCCAGTACATAGTTTGTGTATCTTAGTTGAAAGTCATCATGGTATATTTTATTTGCTATTTAATGTCATTCTAAGTAAAATTAAAAGTTTTAATTGTTATTATGAATTTTAATATTCAGCTTTATATTGTGCAATGCCAGTTTAAAATGCAAATATAAGAGCATTTAGCTTATATGCAAAAATCACCCAAATTACACAATTTGTATTTTGTAACTCACACATTGTTCTTACCATAGTAGTGGGAAATGCTGTACCAAACTAACTCAGCTGTTTTCATTTCACTTAATATTTGCGTCTTCTACCAACTCTATCCTTGCCTTACTGATAGTAAGATTAACAGAAAAGGAACTGTGGATTGCCCTATGTATTCCTTTCCTTTCACATCATACGTCATCATTTTCAGTGTAAGTGGTTGGCTAACATGGGAAAGTAACATGAGTAAGAAGGGATATTATAGGGTTCCATGGTCGTTTCAGTTTCTTAGAATGCCATTGCCTTCTTTCTACTTTCAAAACAAGTTCTGGTTCCAAGTGCCTACTTGGGGCTGTACTTAGTCATAGAATCACATGCTTACCTTGTACTTGCTCCGAGTCTTGCTGAAATCCTACACACTGGGGGTCCACCAGAATCCTGTGTTCATAGGGCATCCTGAATGCTCTATGGAATGGGGTGGCAAGGAATGACAACATACACATTGCACTTATCTCCTCTGCTCACACCCATGCTCCATTGTTCCATTGGACTTTAGTTGCAAAACAGATTCAGAGACAAAATTATTAAGAATTCCTATGTGGTGACAGGAGAGCATTAAACCAAGTTCAGGACCCTGTGTGACTGTACAGGTCGCCATGCCCCTGAAGCTGGCCCTAACTATTGTTATTTTTGCAATCCTGATGACTGGGTCTTGTTGTCGCCCTTCCCATGGCTTTCTGTTCTAGGTTATGACGCCTCCTTATCTGTAATCCCATGGGGCCCAGAGTTCTGTTCAGGGTAAATTCCAGGTTTTTGACAATGACAAATAGCAGTTATCCGTGGTACAAGGTGTTGCTTGTTATTGATACCAGTTCGTTCTTTCATTATGTGTTTATCAGTCAGACACATTAGCCCATGGATCCTGAAGAGGAAAGAAGGAAAGCTGAGTCTAAAAGGCCAGGCTCTTGGGCTTGAAGAAGTTTAATAAAAATAAAAATTTATAACAAGTAGCTTTAAAATTTAACTTCTCCTGGCAATCAAGGTATTCTCCATATGTTACTGTTGGGCTTATAAAATCATCAGTGGGCTGGTAAGATGTTTGCAAACTAATAACTTTATGAACTTCTCTTTGAGAGGCTATTAGAGTGTTTTGCTCCTGTGCCTTTGATGGAACAATTCCTCAGAAAATATTCAAAAATTCTTTCCATTTGCAGCTAATCTTGACAGTCTCTTAAGTGAGTGGAGGCCACAAACCTTGGTAGTTAAGAGCGTAAGTTGAGGTTGGGCGGCCCTGAGTTCACATCCTCCCTCTACCTCTTACGGGTTACGTGACTTTGGGGAAGTCACCTGTGGTTCTGAGCTTGGTTTCCTCACTTGTGAAGAGGCAATAAGAGAGTAGCCAGCTCAAGAATTATGCTTAACAATGTACAGAAATGGGTTAGTTTGATACAAAATGGGCATTCAGTTTTAACTGTTATGCTTGTTAGTATAAAATGGGGGAAAAAAAAGAATTCAAATGACCATGTTTGTAAGGTTGGAAGGGGAAACATATTATCAGATTAATATAAGAAATAGTCTAGTCTCGTTCTGTTGGAAACCTAGCAGATAGAAATTAAATACGAAGGAGAAAATGGTGTTAGCCTGTACTAGACTGTGAATGTCCTGAGAACAGGAACTCTGTGTACAGTCCTCAGCCCCGCACAATGTCTAGCACATAGTAGGGCTTGTTGATTAAATGATGAACAAATAAATAGGTAAATAATTTATTTTTCACCTTGTGTAATATCTGTCCTTCTAAATTTGAAAACAAACTAAAAGATATATTTTTCATCCAATAAAAATTGTTTGGGTGTATGAGGTTTTCTGTGTGTGAGGATTCCCTTTACTTTTTGACAATTGAAAAAAAAAGAAAAGATAGATGGCCAAGTGGTTAAAGTTCCACGCTCCACTTCAGTGACCCAGGTTCACGGGTTTGGATCCTGGGCATGCACCTACTCCACTCGTCAGCCATGCTGTGGAGGCATCCCACATACAAATTAGAGGAAGGTGGGCACAGATGTTAGCTCAGGGCTAATCTTCCTCAAGCAAAAAAAAAAAAGAGGAAGCTTGCCAATGGATGTTAGCTAAGGGTGAGTCTTCCTTACCAAAAAAAAAACAAAAACAAAAAAAACAAACAGACGAAAATCTGGTGGTATCTTTATTTTTAACAAAGATGGGATAACTGATAACTTTCCAAATCTGAACACAAGCTTGACCTGTGAATCCTGGAGCTGGTGGCAGATGGCCCAGAGCCTCAGAGCTGGGATCTGGGCAGCATGTGGGGCTGGACAGAAATCAAAAGTCCATGTGGTTGCTTACCTGGGCTCTGGGGTCATAGCCTTCCACTAGAGCTCCCTGGCCAGAGAAGCTGTCCCCATCATGGGCACAGCATAAGAGATAAATGTCTGCTCCTGGACAAGCTCACCTGCATTTCTGCAGGTGGTAAGGATTCCTAGGAAGCCAGGCTGTCGTTTACATCTGTTTGCCTTTTGATAATAAAATGTTTAGGAGGATATTTGAGTCAATTGGGCACAATTTGAAGGGCTTAAGTCTAAATGAAAATAATTGACAAAGTCCTTCAAAAGCCATTTTCTAATAATTTATAAAAGACTACAGGCCCTTTTGTATGTGATTTTGTGCCAATTCTGTTTAAATCCTCTGCAGTTTAAACACCAGAGGATTAGTGACTTGGAGAGGTGTTTTGGGCTTTGAAAATTCTGGGATAAGTTAGAAGCTTTTAATTCCTACAGTTGCAATTGCCCCCCCGCCCCGCCCTTTTAGAGTATGCTGCTGAAATCTGAAAAGTTAAATCCCAGATGTGGTATTTATATCTACCACTAATGACATGTGAAAACACATAAAAGGGCAGCTTTTAAGGGCACTTTTATTATTTAAAAATGATCTGATGCCATTAATAAATTCTTCTACTGGTTTTAAATTGGATTTTGTATAGATCCAATTGATTTGTTTTTCTGGGAGTGGAAAGGAAAGTTATTCATCTCATGTATATACGTTCCCACCTTACTTGAGAGACTGTTTAAGGATCTTTAAGGATTAAAGATCTTCTTAAAGCTTGACAGTCTAGTTTTTAAAGTTTGTATTCAGCAAAATGGCTTCCTACCCATTTTTGTGAAACACCGTCTACTGTGAAGAAACCAGGAGTAGTCTTCAGGAAGTAGCGGGAAGATTTGCTGATTGCTTTTTCTGGGGACAGAAATGCAACTGCAAGTGATAAAGAGAGAGGAAAACAATAAAACTACCTGTGAGGCTTAAATCGAGATTGCTAAAAAGTTATATAATAAAACATTTTCTGGGAGAGGATTGTAGTGGCTGCAAAGACCAACAGCTAGTTTCTGGGCCTGGATTACTCTCCTTTGTTCTCTCTTTTCTGGTCAAGACCTGCTCATCCTTCAAAACCCATCTCAGATGTCACCGCTTCCTTGAAGCCTCCCTGACTGCACCTGGCTTCATCTTCTGTGTTACTTTTGCACTTTCCATGTACTTCTCAAAGGGAGGACCCCTTCCACAATGTTCTATAGTTACTGTTGTTTATCTTTTTACTGGATTATGAGCCCTTTGAGGGCAGGGTCTGGGTCTATTTCATCTTTGTGGTCTAACCCCCAGTATATTACCTAGAAAGTAATAAGCACTTAAAGATTCTGTTGAACACAACTGCCGAAAGGCAATACCAAAGTAAGTACCAAATAGGGATATTTTGTGTGGTAGAAATGAATTTATTTTAGATTTTCTCATGTTTTTGTCTATGATTTCTAAAGGCAATCTATTCGATGGGGAAAAAAAATAAAACGCAGTGTTGGCAATGGTTGCTAAGAGACACTTATATATTGGTAATGAGGGGATAAATTGGCACACTCTTTCCGGGAAACTAGTTGGAAATTAGAGGCTTAAATATGAGTATACCCTTTGACCTAGTAGTTCTGTTTCTTTTAACCTAAAGAAATAATACCAATGTTATAACATAAAGCATAATCACAGGTACAGCAGTTATGTCAATTATACCTCAATAAAAAAATCTTTTTAAAGGTATAGCAGGAACAGCTTTCTGATATTATGTGATCCAAACCAAGCAGTGAGTTCCTAAGAACTTGGGATAATAATGGTAACTTCTCGAAGTTCTTGTTTTATGTTCTCTCACATCATCCAGCCCATTGCTTTGCATATAGTACAATTTCAATAAATACTTTTAGTGAGTGAATGAATGAATAATTCCTTAAATTGAAATAAAAGGCACAAAATACAGAGAATAATGTAACCATTAACTCATAATTCCACCACCAGATTTAACAACTATTATTTGACATACTTGTTTCAATCTTGCTTTTCTTTGTTTATGCCTTTAAAATTATGCAAGTAATATATGCACATCGCCTTCATGCACAGTATTTTATAATCTGGAAAGTTATTTCATATTTTATGTTCTCTTGATCAAGTCAGGAGAGGTATCGCTCCCGTTTTATGGAAGGAACAACTGAGGCTTGGAACAGAACCAGGACTACAACTACCCCTTCTCACTTCTGGTCCATTATTCTTTTTACTATAGGAGTCTTTGGGGGACTCTTAGGAAAGAGAGAGTACCTAGAATGTTTATTAAGGGAGGGTGTGCATCAGTTCCAGAAAGATGTTGACAGATTAGAAGGAATTTAAAGAGGAGCCAACACTGCTGGAAGGAAGGACATAGGAGAGATGAAAGGAGCTAAATATGTATAGCTTGGCCAAAGGATGATTAAAGGGGATATGATAACAGTCCCTAAGAATGTGAAGGATGTAAACATCATGGAAAGAGAAAATGTATTTGGAACCGATCAAAGCAGTATATACAGAGAAATAAAAATTAATGTTAAACATCAAGAAAAGCTGTTTTCATGGAGAGACTTGTTAGCTTGTGAATTAGAATCCCAAGAGAAGTATCAAAAGCCCTATATAGAGGCATTTACGACTGAGCTCTCCTGCCTACATTTGGGGAGGGCTTTTCCAGTTCTAATTTTGATGGCTGAGATCATGGCCCTTTCTAGAGTGGATTTGCCACCCAGTTCTGATTGCACAGTTTTGCATATCAGGGTCAAAAGGAAGAGTCTTGTTACAATCTCATAGAAGCCAGACTTGGGCACGTCCTTAGTGTCATGCTGTCCAACCTTGCAGACTGTCTGTGAAGCCTAAATTGAAACCCTAAGAGTTTAGCTGATTAACTCTGCCATCAGAAGGTGACTGATTCCTCCCTCCATGGTGCCTCCTGCTGGAAATTTCAGGTCGTGACCAAGATACAGAAGAGCTTCCTTACCTGTAAAATTAACAGCCACAGTGGGTAAGCAAGTGGGAACATTCCTGAGGGAACCTAGGAGGAAATGCAGTCCCTCGTCCTTTGAATGCAATCAGACATTGCCATCGCGTGGATAGGGCGTGATCTTGCACATAGTGTGTGTGTGAGGTTGTGTCCTCAGGAGGGGCACCAGAGCCTACGGGGACCTCAGATAAAATCTGAGGTCAAAGCTGTAAAAGGTGTGTTCACCTTTCACTGGGATGTAGCTACAGATTTATCTCTGCTCCACATATTATTAACAAATCTGGTGATGCATTAGGAGTAGTGGTTACATTATTCTATGTATTTGGTGCTTTTTATTCCAAACCAAACAAGAATTTAGAGAGCAGTCTTAAAAAGAGGAGTGTGATGTTTAGAATGGGAAGGGATCAGAGGTCTGTGTTGGGGCCCTTGAAAGGAGCTGGAAGGCAGCTGGAAGGCACTCAGACCTGGGAAAGAGTGGACCACCCTACTTCCAAGCCCACGTGACCTCTAGTGAGACTAGGCTCAGTGCCGTCTTAGACCTAGAGGTGCCAAAGTGGCTTCAGCTAAGTGCAGGAGCAGCCAGCCTTAATGATCTGGTGAATTTGATCTGGCAAACTGAACGGGACTGAAAAAGGTGATCTGGGATTCCTGTGGGGCCTGTGACACTAGCAAGCCAGAGCTGAGCTAGGACTTGAGTTAACAAAGTGTATGTGTATAGTTTGTAAACTGATCCCATTTTTGCAGTTGTCTTTAGTGTCACTATTTCCAGCCCCATTTATTCACTCATTCAGCAAACTTATTGAGCCCCACTTCTGTGGCCAGTTAGGAGTCCACGATGATAAGGATATGAATTACAACCATGGTGGTAGAGTTGAAGAGGAAAAGGTGGACTGTTAGAGATGCTTAGGAGCTATGGCTGTGGGATTAGGGGGATGCTGGTCAGTGGCAGAGCTGTGACCGGGTCTTCAGGTTTCTAGGGCAGGGAGCCTTCCCGTCTGCTGTGTAAAGCTTATCATCTCCTCCCAGAGGAACTCTGTAATTTAGTTTTTCTTTCCTGACCAAGGACATGGCGTCAAATTAACCATAGATAAGACAAACAATGACATAAAAGCAAAGTTATGAGAACTGTATACTCCTTAGCAATTTGTGTTTATGCTCTAAATTCTTTAAGGTAGATATAATTTGCTGTGCACATAGATTGTGAAGGGATTTAAATGTATTTTCAAATGTGCATATTGTCATAAAATACAGTTCTACTGTCACATAAAGCACAGGAAATTAATGTTTTCCTTAGTAATACCATAATTAATAATTTTGTCTGTCCTTTTAGAAAAAGGACTGCTTTTTGAGCTTGAGAGCTTCCTGTGTGCTCGTTCATGTAAGAACTGTGTCTTCTGTACTAGACCAGGAGGTAGGTGCTACTCTGCCCTCTGTTCTGTGGAGCGGAGACGGAGATGCAGGAGTCGAGTAATTGGCCAAGGTCGCATGGTAAATGGCACAATCTGGATTTGAACTCATGCAGTCTGGCTGCCAAGTTCACATCATTGACCACTGTGCTATACCATCTCTCCAAGAGAAGGCCTTTGGAGTTATGTTTTAGCCTGAATCTCATAAGATCTGTCCAAAGAAACTGGAGTTTACAGTTAATTTCCCTGTTGTAAGCAACACTTAAAATAATTCTAGTCCATGTTAATGTTGCCGTAGAATACTGTAGACAGGTGTCAGCACACTTCTCAGTTCATCGGAAACCCATAAAAATAATTGCTAGTTTTTAACACACACTTTTTAAAAAAGAGCTTTAATACTGCAAAGGCGCTCGCAAAGCGTGATCTGCCCAGTGTATGATTCTTTGCTCAGAAAAAGTAGAGTGGAAGGATACAGGCACTGAATGATTGAGGTATGTGTTTGTTTTGATTGTGCTCTTATAGGGAAATAAGGAAAGTGTATGTAGGATTTGGGACTCAGAAGATGTTAGATTGAGTTTGGGCTCTAGCAGTATTATCTCTCTGCCCTTGGACAAGTCACTTCACCTCTGAGTGTGTTTCCCCTTCTTTGAAATGAGGTTGATACTTTTCACCCTGGACACCCTGAGAGAGCTATTGTTAGAATTATGTGAGATAATCTATGTGAAAGGGGTTTAACTCGCATAACACTGTGCAGATGCTTATTACCCCTGAGTCGGGGTGGGGCAGGGAGGTGCTTGAGCAGAGGTGTGCAGCTGCCTGGAGGAACGGAAGAGGGTTTCCCTTGGTTACTGTATTAATAAGGAAGTGTGCACCCTCTTGTGGCGAAGTGAGGGGGCTAAGGGAGTTTTCTGAAAAATACTTGAATGTTGTTATTGTGGGTTTTTTGAAATTGTCACCAGAAATCCTTTCCCAGTAATGAATGTACACGCTCTTTCTAAACAGATCTTTAAATGCCATATGAATAAATTGCTTAGTCTTTACCCAGTTTTACTTAGAGTGAGAGATATTACATTTTTTTCTCCAATCAGAATAAATGTGTAGTGTTTTCCTCCATTTCTTTCCTATTGCATTCATAGAGAGCCTTGCTAGGTGTTTAATTTTCCTAGACTGCTGTATTATTTTGCTTTCCTTCATGCTTTTTGCCTTTACTTCTTTTTTTTTTTTTTTTTGGTTCTGATTTAGTATCTGTAAAAATTGTTAATGCTCAATTCAGGCTTTCTCTGTCTGCCTGTGCTAACCGGGGGCCTCTGGCATGCAGCATATGGTAGAAGCTTAGTAAATGGTGTTGAGTGGGTGCTGACGGTCCTCTTAACCAGTCCTCAGCCATTCCCCCTTTTACCTGTGGGCACCCCCTTTTCCTTGCTATCAGTTTTCCTGAAACATGCAGGAATAAATTGAGGAAGTATGATGTTTAAGTCACTTAACGTTTTTCTCAATTTTCTCTGTAGTAATGTGAGGGGTGAAAATAGGTGATTTCCAAGGTTCTTACTCTGTAGGGATAAGGAAATAAGATCCCATTCTTCGGCAGAGCCTGCAGAGGCTGTGGCATGTCTTATGGCTATCAGCTGTATTATTACCCTCCCTCAGTTCCTACGTGAATAGACGGAGGAAGCAACAGAACAAGGTAGAGCAGAAGGAAGGGAAGAGGCAGGATGAACAACAGGATAAGAGATCATTGTGTTGGGGGTGGGGGGGATTAACAGGACGGTAGCAGCATTCCAGAAAGAAGCTGTAACATCCTGAGCTGTGTGAAAATTCTCTGTAACTTATACACAGTGTATTGTCTGTGATGCTCACAGGGGATTATCTGACTCAACATCCTTTATTCCCACACATTGCTTACATTAAATTTGGGGAAAAGATCTTTTTCTCTAATTGAGTTATGAAGTCCCTGATCATGTAGCAGTTAAAACTACAGCAATGATTTTATAATTGGCTTTATATGCTCTTCATTTTACTAAAACTTTCGTCTTCAAATCTGGCTGCTTAAGAGCATTCTGTTGGTTTTAGAGAGCTTGTGTCACCGGTATCACAGAGGGACGCCAGTGTCTGCGTGGGGAGGGCCCTTCAGTGTCGGGAGGGTGCAGGCGGAGCTTGCCTTGCATTGCGTCTCAGATTTACAAGTTCAAGATTTCACACCAATCCTGCTAACCAGAGACTTGACAGTGAGTCAAAATGTCAGTTGAATAACCTACTGAGAAGCACTAAAAAACCTACACTGTTCCTCTTGGCTGGCCAGCACTCTTCCCCTGGAGAGGTCAGGTTGCCACTGGAAGATTGCTTGGTGCTTGGTGGGGAGTTCATTGGTTACATTAATTGAACAGATTTTTATTTTTAGTTTTACTCTGTGTGCCAAGTACTGAGCAAAGAGCTGGAATTAAGACAAAATTCTAGCTTTCAAGGCCTCACACTCCCAACAGAGAGCCACGTAAGCAGATATCAGAGCCACGTGCTTAGTGCTATAGAAGAGGGATATGCAGGATGCTTGGAGGCAGAGAGGAGAGGTGGGCACCTACTGTGACCTCCTTCAAGGAGCGTAGGCGTGTCCCAGGACGAGAGCGAGAATGACTGTAGTCTGGGAATTGCAAGGAGTTGAGAATGATCTTTCATACTGATTGTCATTAAGCCATAAAGCCTGGTGAGAAATTGGTTCCTTGAAACTTACTTGCTGAGAAGTCCGTGAAATTCGTAGAGGCTAGTCATGGTTCTCTCTCTCCTGGAAAGTAATGTACCTGTTCGGTCTGTTCTTTGGGCTTCTCTGCTTCTAGATTCCATGCTCTCTGGCAGTGGTTTTTCAAACTTTTGGTCTCTGGGTCTCTTTATGCTCTTGTAAATTATTGAGGACTCCAAAGAGCTTTAGATAGTTACCATATCTGAAGTTAAAACTAAGAAAGTTTTGTGGCTGGCCCGGTGGCATGGTGGTTAAGTTTGCGTGCTCTGCTCAGGGGGTCCAGGTTCACTGGTTCAGATCTCGGGTGCAGACCCACACCACTCATTAAGCCACGCTGTGGAGGCAACCCACATACACAGTAGAGGAAAGACTGGCACAGATGTTAGCTCAGGGGCAATCTCCCTCACCAAAAAAAAAAAAGTTTGAAAGTATTTATTAATTCACTTAAAAATAACAATAATGAAACAATTACATGTTAACACAGATAATACTTTATTAAAAATGACTGTATTTTTATAAAGCCAAAAAACTTAGTGAGAATAGTGGCACTGTTTTATCTTTTTGTATTTGCAGATCTCTTTAATGCCTTGCTTAAGAGAAAGCATATAGATTTGCATACCTGCTTCTGGGTTCAATCTGATGTAGTATATTATTTTGGTTGAAGTATATGAAGAAAATCTGGGCTCATCCGGATATGTAGTTGGAACAAAGAAGAGCATTTCAATAGGCTTTTCAGATAATTATGGATCTTCTTTGATACTATGCTAAAACCTGACAGGTAGTTGTTTCTTAAAGGTTAGTTGCTGTATAATGTCTGAAACCATATGAATGAACTTTAATCTTCTGTTACACTAGAATCTTTTACTAATGCAGGATTTTGTAATGTCATACGTTAGTCATTTGGAAAATATTGGTTCATTGGGTTATTCAGATCTTCCAAATGTTGACATGTTGCGTTATACAGCCTGAAAAAATCACAATCATCGCTGTCATGACCAATCTCATCCCCAAGGTCTTTAAATATTGGGAAGCTGCAAGCCCATGATGGTAAATACAAGTTTCCCAGAATTCTAATTTTTGCTTGAGAGGTCATCCTTAGTCATTAGCAACAAACACTGTCAGTTGTTTTCCTTGAAGTAATAGGCTCACTTCATTCATTTTTAAGAATATGTCAGATACCCAATTCTGAATAGCCATAGCGGTTGTTCTTTCAAGTAAAATTGGTATTCCATGAAGAAAGTGGCTATTTCAGCTCACAACTTGATCACACAAGTGCCTTTCCTTGAGACAGCGTCTTACTTCGGTATGCAGAAGTGCTTTGTGTGTACTTTGCATTTTGTCACACGGAACATTTTAAAAGATTGGTACTCCAGGGTCAAGATTTTTAAAAATTAGTAATTTTTATTGCTTGTCAAGGACCCCTTTACTGAGACTGCGTAACAGCAAGGCTATAATGACTGTTAGCACAGTTTGGTGCCTTTGCCTTGATTCACGCTAAGGCTCGGGCGGTTTTCCCCACTATTGCTTCTGCACCATCTTTGCCAAACCCAACACAGTGAGAAAGGCAAATAACATTTTGGTATTATTAGGAAAATAGTTTTGGCATTGTGGAACCCTTGAAAGAGGCTTGGGGATCCCAAGGTTCTGCAGATCACACTTTGAGAACCACGTGGGTTAGTGGTTAAGAGCATGACTCAGAGTCTAGATTGCCTGGGTTTGAATCCTGCTTCTGCTGATTAGCTGTGTGGCTTTGGGAGGATATTGAACCTCTCTGTGGCTGTTTTCTCTCTGTAAAATACGTATAATAATAGAACCTATCTCATTAAATGAGTTAATCTGCCTAATAGTTAACCCATCAGTGGGTATTGATAAAACTTAGTACCTGATTGATTGGTTATCTGGGGAAATGCCCAAAGGCTGGGTTGCCCAGAAACTGCTCCTCTGTCCATCTTCCAGGATGCCTGAGATGTCCACCATTATAATTACTCTTTTGTACACTTATGTGGTAAAGCACGTAGTAACTGAGTTAAAACCCATATCCTAGAAGGGATAATGTATTGGCTAACAACGTAGCAGGGCTTGGTTTATCTAATTAACCTAACAACTCTTGCCAACTAGTCAAGGCTCTGAAGGAATGGAGAAGAAGAAGGACAGTGCTTGATGAAGGGACAAGGGATGGGGGGAGGTCCAGAGCATTGAGGGGTCCACTGGACAGATAGCGCATAGCGGGAAAGTGCTGAGTGAGGGCTCTCTGAGGAGGGGAGGAATGACAGTTACTTTGAGTCCCATAGGTTGCGATTGGTCCTGGCCACTTCTTTCCCTTTTGTGAATTGCAGACATAGTTCAGGCATACATAATACCGTGCCACTCCCTACGCATTCTCCAGTTCTCCCTGGAGTCATCTCTGGGGCAGTCCAGTAAATCTCGTTAGTTCAGACCTGACTAATGTTGAACTTGTGACTATGGGGAAGTAGGCAGTGCCGTGCACAGAAAAGAACATGAGCTCTGCAATGAGGCATGTCAGGACTCAAATCCTGGCTCTGTCATAAACTAGCTGTGTGGCCTTGGGCAAAGGATTGAACCTTTCTAAGCCCCTGTTTAATCTCTGTAAAATGGTCCTGCCAGTACCTCATGAGGGGGTTGTAAATATTAAATGAGATAGATGGTTCCTGGTAGGTGCTCAATAAATGCCCATTACCTTCCCCATGCCAGCTTCATTTATCTAAACTCCATCACTGATAATTTATAATAAGGCCCTAACTATATTCAAACAGTGTCATCATTGCTTTTTTACTTTTACTAAGAAATTGAGTTTTTAGGGGCCAGCCCAGTGGTGCAGCAGTCAAGCTCACATGTTCTGCTTCTTGGCGGCCTGGGGTTCACCGGTTCGGATCCTGGGTACAGACATGGCACCGCTTGGCATGCCATGCTGTGGTAGGCATCCCATGTATGAAGTAGAGGAAGATGGGTATGGATGTTAGCTCAGGGCCAGGCTTCCTTCCTCAGCAAAAAGAAGAGGATTGGCAGTAGTTAGCTCAGGGCTAATCTTCCTTAAAAAAAAAAAAGGAAAAGAAATTGAGTTTTTAGAAAAAGGTGGATGTAGTACTGGAAGTGTTGGGATGCTGCTTCTCCTCCAGGGATTTCAAGTAATATATTTCACCAAACCGTAACCCCTCCTATTCTCTATTTCTGGGGACCCCTGAGGTGCTCAGGTCCAGACCCCCTCTGCTCCGAGGTACTGCCCTTGTTTTCTTTTGATGCTGTGTCTGCCCCGAGTGAAGAGGCAGAAGGAAGATACGTGTGGAACAGCTGGCTCACAGCCGCCTGTCCAAGGTCCTTCCCCAAACTGTTCCCTCCTGGTTACCACCCAGACTGACTGACTCTTCCCCACTGCCCCCATCTCCCTCGCTCTTCCTAGAATCCCCATTGTTCCTGGAATTGCTTTTATTGTTTCTAGAATCTGGGTGGCAGCACCTTTTTTTCCATATCCCCCTCAGTGAGTTTCAGAGAACTTGAGGGTCATTAATGAATATTTTCACAGCCTCCTCAGAAACAAGCCTCTTCCGTGTTACAGATCAAAGAACGTATTACTGACACAAAAGGAATCCAGCCAACTGACCTTCCCCACGCGGCAGGCAGGCCCCATTCTAATCGGGCCTTGGCTTTTGACTTGCTGTGTGGCCTTTGTTTCCTCATCCAATGATAACATCTACCTCACAGGAATGTGGTGGAGTTCAACAAACGCTAAGAACTGTTCCTCTGAAAGGCGGAAAGATAGACATCGCATCTACTACAATGCCAGAAAACTCAAAAGCACTTTACAGGCATCTAATCTGTACTTGATCTTTGCGAGGTGGATAAGTGGCAAGTGTTCCTGTGCCTACTTTATACCCTTAGAAATGTGCGTTTCACCATCTCACTTTAACAGTTCCTATCCACGTCCCCTTTCCAGACTCACAGGAAGCTGTCTGTCTGAGTGGAGACTAAGGACTGACGGACTCAGCAGCTTTGTGTTGTTTCACTCTTCAGTTTGTGTGTCTGAGTCCACTTTTGGTCAGGGGTGGAGATGCCCTCCTCTGATCCTGGGTCCCTTCTGGACACCTTTTTGGTTCAGGTCCCTTTTCTCAGTATTTCGTCTTGTTGACCTCTCTGCAGCATTTGGCACTAATAATCCTCACACCTTTCCAAAACTTGCTTGTGACATTATAGTCCCAGAATTCTGCCTCATGATTGACCAAACTTGATCCCTCTGATCTTTCGTTCCCCTCAATATAGGCTGAGGCTAAGACATTTTCTCACCGTAATCTCAGAGGTCATCTCATCCATTTTCAAGGTTTTAACCAAAACCTCTAGTCCTAAATGTGTGACTTCTTGCTTGACACTTTTTAGATTGTCCTGACATTATGCAGATTCAATATATTTAGAATGGAATTTACTTTCTCTCCCATCCCCCCACCACCCCCCAGAAAAAAAATTAGTCCGCCTTCTGGATGAACCTACTTCTGCCAGGGGTTCCACCATGACTTCAAACCTTGGAGTCATTTGAACTCTTTTCCTCAACCCCCACATCCAGTCTGTCCCCTGTAAACACCACAGTACTGAGGTTTGCCTCACATAGAGCCTGCCATATTCTATCAGTGGTTTCCTGCTGGGTCCCTCTGCCACCAGTCTCAACCCACTGCAATCAGGTTAGCCTTCTGGAAATCTCTTTTTCACCACGCTCAGACCTTCCCATTGCCTTCTGTTCCTTAAAACAATTGCAGTGATTATCTTTTGCTGTGTAACAAAGCCAGAGTAACTGGCGTAAAACAATCACCATTTTTTTTAGACTCACAGATTCTCTCGTTCAGGAATTTGGAAGGGGCACAGTGGGTCAGCTTGTCTCTGCTCTGTGATGTCTGGGGCCTCTGCTGGGAAGACTCAAAGGCTGGGGTGACTTGACATCTGAGGGCTTCCTCACTCACATCTCTGGCGATTTGATGCTGGCTGTCGGCTGGGACCTCCGCTGGATCTGTCAGCTGGAACAGTGGTCTCTCCGTGTGGTTGCTTGTGCTTTCTCACAGCATGGTGGCTGGGTTCCAACAGCAAGCATTCCTAAGAGAGGCGGGGTATGATCTAGCTTCAGAAGCCACACACTGTCAGTATCACCAGGGTCACAAGCCTGACCAGATACATATATTTACATAATTATACGGCATGAAGCCTGAGCGCTCTACTCACCAGCCCTGATGTACAGAAGCCATTCCTACAGTTTTCCAGTGAGCCATGAGTACAGCTGAGAGTTGTTTCCTAGAGTCTCTGTGCAGCCTCCGCCAGATTGATTACTCTTAGTTTGATTATCCCAGTCTGGATCGTACAAGCCTCTCACTTTACTTCCCTGTCTCCACCCTCCTACCACATCACCTGTTTCCAAGCTCACTATACCGCCTTCAGAAAGCACAAAATGACATAAAATTGAAAACTTAAATCTGTCAGTGTTGCCCCTCATTAGGGTTTCCTTTCACAGTTGGCTGGCGAAGGAAGTGTGAAGGAGCTGGTGAAGGAAGGCAGTGCTGTATGAAGGTGTGATTCAGGTCTTGTTGCAATCCTTTCTTTAGTTTTTAAAAATAATCCATGGTGAGGGCCAGCCCTGTGCTGTAGTGGTTAAGTTCTGTGCACTCTGCTCTGGCAGCCCGGGTTTGCAGGTTCGGATCCCAGATCTGGACCTACACCACTCATCAGCCATGCTGTGGAGGCAACCCACATATAAAGTGGAGGAAGATTGGCACAGATGTTAGCTCAGGGCTTATTTTCCTCACCAAAAATAAAAACTAAAATAAAAATAATCCATGATGGTGAATTACTTTTATCTTGTATCTTGCACCTGTGGCATGTCCTGACAATGATTTCCTCTTCTTGTGCCTCAGTTTCATCCCTTACAAAATGGGGATAAACGAACATTGCCACCTGGAAGTTTCTAAGGGGCGCCAAGGAGGCTGGTTAGTGGTGAGCGAATGGTTGGTAAAATAGAAGGCATTATCTGCCACCCAGAAGCAAAGCGCCTCACAAACAGACCAGAAGGCTGCCCTGACTTGCCAAAGGAGCATTCTTTGTAAGCAGGAAGAGTCAGGAGGAAAGCTAACATGGATGAATTTTCGCCGGGGTCTGTTAGTTCTGATGACAGAGGGAACTAACCAGGTGGGTGTTTTCTTGTCTTCTCAGATGAAGGGGAGGGGGTGATGGACAGAAAGGAGGAGGAAGACAGGTGCATGAGAGACCTACTTGAGGTTTGGATTGATAAACAGCATTTTATTAGTCTGAAGAAAACCAGCATGAAAGTACAGTTTTTAGAGGAAGAATTGATTTCCAATAAAATTTGTAGTTTATTTGCTGAGTGAGCAGGTAGCAAAATTAGAAGTTTTAACTGTAGAAATAAGAGAGAGGAAGAAAACCCACTTGGAAGAAGAAAAAAGTATGAGCCTCTCCTTTCACATGTGACATTAACTGGTTAAAATTCACACACTACTTTTTTTTTAATTTCAAATAAGACGCCTGGGGTGTCTTGCTCTATTGACAGTGCATAGAAAGTCGCAATTGGGAGTGCTTTGTGGTATCTACCTACTCACATGTGCATGTGTATATGTGCTTCTAGACACAGCTTCTAGGCATCCAAGTGACTTTCTTTTCTCTTCTTTGACTGGACTACCCTTGGAGTAAATGCCAGCCCTGTATCAGCTGCACTTTTATCTGGCTTGACCATTTGTGGACTACCTTCTCCCTTTATGGTTACTCCCTGTTTGGTTTCCGAATTTGTTTCTGATCATGCAAAGCATGATCCTAGCCCTGCCATGTAGCCCAAGGTGAGCAGTGCTATAGCCCTGGGCTGCAGTTTCCTTATCTGCAACATAAAGTTATTCGGAGATCCAAAACTGAGGTTCTTCAAAAACCTTTTGAGAATGCCCCCTGAAAGACGTCAGTCTCTCAATAACTGGGTGGGTGGAGTAGCTTCAGCAGCATGACTTCGCAGTGCCCTGTCCTCTCACATCATCCAGGTAAGAGCAGCTGTGAGCAAAATGCTGGCTTTCTAGTGATGTGCTGGAGGAGGCTCGCTCGGCTCACCAGAGTCAATTGCGTGCATCTCTTTCCAACTTCCAAATGGTGACATCATGTTAGTAGCTTTAAATTAGCTTTGGTGAGAGTATTTACACCATGGAAATTGGCAACAACTAGAAAATGCTCCCCTCCAACCTCCCAGCCAAATGTAAGTATGTATTAGTGGCCCTTGGATCCTGTGCAGCTTGCTTCTGTCCTTTGAGTTTGTTTCTATCAAGGCCCACTTTTTTGTACTCCAACCTTCATTCCCCAATCAGCTCTCCTTCAAGGTCATCACTGCCTTCCTTCTGTTTAGCTCATAGAAATGTTTGTGCAAATGAGATGAAGCCCATGAAAGAAGAGCTGACATAGATGTTTTGAGCCTGTGGCTGCAGCAGATTCTCACACTGCTAGTGATAGCCATCTTATTAGCACCTTTATTCTAGCAAACCCAATCGATTTTTGTCTTTTATGCTATTGTTGCTCAAAAATAGGTAGTATCCAACAGTTCTGTAGAACTTTGTCATACCGCACTATCTTTGCCTCACAAATAACTGAAATTACAAATGACTGCCCTGCCCAAAAACCTGCTGTGATCGCCCATAGCCTACTGTATTAGCACAAACTCTTCACCCCACTGAGTGATGCCTCTGCAGTTGTCCCAACTTAGTACTCATCTGTCCCCCCATTAGGTAAACCCCATTTGCCCTTGCCCTTGCCCAAATACAATCTGTCATTTCTTCTCCCCACTCAAGCTCATCTCTGACTATCACAATCCTATCGTGGTCCACACTAAATACCACCTGGCAAGGCATGATTGAGTCCCTGCCTTCTCAAGGACATGGCTCCTTAAGCTACAAGAGGCAGTTCCTTGGGAAGGTCTAGGAAGCCCAGAGTAGCCCATCAAAGGGGTGGTTCTCTCTCTTTTTTTTTTTAAGTGAAGTATTATTGACATACAATATTATGTTAATTTCAGGTGTACAACATAGTGATTTAATGTTTATGTGTATTATGAAATGACCACCACAATGAATCTAGTAACCATTTGTCACTATACAAAGTTACTACAATATTATTAAATATATTCCCTATGCTGCATATTACATCCCCATGACTTATTTATTTGATAACTGGAAGTTTGTACCTCTTAATCCCCTTCACCTATTTTGACCAATTCCCTACTCCCCAAAGGGGTGCTTCTTGACTCTAAAAGATGGAAGACCATTATCTCTGGTATTATCCTGCCACCTCGTTCATCTCTGCTTCTCAAGTTTTGATCCTGACTTTATTCTTCCCCTCCTCCTGCTTCAGTTTTTCACTCAGATTTCTTCCTACCCATCTGCCACTCCTGGGAGGGAGCTTCTGACTTACTTTCTGGTGGAGTTACTGCTCTGACCTTTGAACTACACTCATACACCCTCCCTTAGCCCTGATCTTCTCAATTTTGATGTCTGGCCTCCCTAGTCCAAGGGTTAGCAATTTTTTTTGTTGTTGTTAAAGGCTAGTTAGTAAATATTTTAGGCTTTGTGGCCCATGTGGCCTCTGTCACAACTGCTCAGCTCTGCAGTGTAGTGGGAAAGCAGCTGTATACGTATGTAAACAAATGGGTGTTTCCATAAAACTTTATTTGCAAAAACAGGCTTTGGGCTGGATGTAGCCCAGGGGCCGTATTTTTCTGACTCCTGCTCTGGTCAAATACTTGTTAATATCCACTCCTCATGCCTGTTCATGTAACTGACTGCCAGCTTGAATATGTGATGTTCATTAGTGTAGCCCTGCAAGAGATCATGTCTGGGACATGCTCAGCTGGGAATCCTGCAGCCTCAGAGTTGAGGGTTCCAGAGAATATTACTGGTCCCATTTGCTCTATCTACAAAGGAGCACTGATTTCAAAACTGGGCAGAAGTACTGGGGTTCTGAGACAGTATGACATAGAGCAACATTTCCCAAATTTCAACCACCTGTGTACTGCTTTCGTGTTTTTCTGCTATCTGTGCTAACTACTTAATAGTGTCTTTCAAAGTGATCCCCCTTTTAAAAACTTGTTTAATTCAAAAAGAAACTTTATATCATTTATGTAAATGGAAAACTGGTACCATTTACAATAAATAGAAAGTAACCATAAAAACAAAATACACTGGAAACAAAGTGCTGTTATTAAATTCTAGCTACTGTTGCTTGCTTGAGAAGTTCTAAACTTAAAGCCTTCTCCTTTTTTAAAGAGGGAAGAGAATTAGTATTGGAGAGGTGCTGAAGTCCAGCGCAAACAGACTTTTTCCTTGATTTAAAAAGAAATATTAGAAAATAAATGAAATGTGATGCATTGTTTATTGCTGTATTTGCTCACTTCCTGCAGTCATTGCATGGAGCTCTGTGTCTCAAGTGCCACCTAAAAACACTGCCAGAATGAAAGGACTAGTGACCTGGGTGTTAGACCTGTGTTCAGATTTTTGACTTCAGCTTAGATTCCCCAACTGCAAAGTGGAAACAGGTAATACTTACCTCACCTTCCTTCATGCAGCAAGTAGGAGTTAGGTATTGACTATCTAGGCACCAGTGTGGGGCTCCTTTAGGCACTAGAGTTGGTCTTTGTAAACCCCCATCACAGTGCCTGTCCCTAGGATGGGCACTGTTGTCCTCGGAACCCTTGCAAATTCAAAATATCTCTCACCGTTCTTATAGTAGTATCTGTGAAGTTTCTATAGTTGGTCCTACTGCTTAACAGCTGAGAGACCTTGGGCAAGTTACTTAAATTCTCTTCTGGCCTGCTGACCAGTGTGAGGATTAAGTGAGATGACATGTAAAAATGCTTTTTAATGGTAAAGTCTGCATCAGTTTTACCATTGGCTGTTCTTGGGTGGTAGGTTTTGTGTCCTGTCTTCCTTGCCTCCTGGACTGAGTTCCTGGAAGGCAGAGACTGTGGTGGTGGGCTTCTATCTAGATCACCCCTTGACATTTACCTAGCACAGTGCAAAACTGTCAGTGGAGGGAATGGAAAATGTCATTCCTGGTCATTCTCACTTCCTTCTCTCCTCCATCTCCCAAGACTGGGGTTTTCAGCCTTAGAAACTCTAGCGAATCTCAGCGGTCTCTACTTCTCAACTGGGAAATGCGAGTGTGTTGGACTAGGCTGTCCCCATTGGTGCAGGCCAGGGATGAAATGTGTCTACTTGTCTTCTGATGACTCCAGGTGATGCTTGGATCCACATGCATCACCTCCTGCAGCCGCGTTCTGCACCCTTTGCCCTTTAGCCAGTTAATTCTCTGCCATTTCAAAGCTTACTCTCCACCTCCCGAGATCCTGCTGATTCACGGTCTTTCCCTTAGAACTTTTGTTTGTTCTAGATGTTTTTACAAGTTCTTAGCCATGGGATTCTTTTCTTCTAGCCTTTACAAACCATTTTTCTTGGCTCACAGATTAAAGTCTGTCTATCTATGTCATTGAATGAAGATTTCTAAAACTTCGCTGAGTCCTAGTCTCAGAATAAATCACTCTCAGCACAGAAGTTCTTCCTTCAAAGGTTTTTTTTTTGCCTGGGTAACTTAGTCCTTGTACATGTTTCTATGGGATGAAGAGACATCTGTCCTGTCCTTGGGGAAGATAGCAGGCAGGACTGGAGAACCCTTAACACTGAGGAAGATCATAGAAAGAGGCCCTCTGGCCCCAAGAAATGAACTGGCCTGCCACAGTCACATATCCAGGTGGTGGCCCCATGCTTAGCAGTCCTGATGCCTAGTCTAACTCTCTGCCTGCGACCTCCCAATAGATGGGAGGTAAATGTCATCTGGCCGTCAGGGAATGAGCTTTCTCTCAGAGCCTTGTGGCCATCAAAGGGCTGCAAGGAGCCTGGTTAGAGACAGAGAGGCCCCTTTACATTCAGATGACCTGGCCTGAGCAAAGTGGGTTGAATTGAGGGGCCCATTTACATGGACTCAAAGGGCAACCACACCTGCTATCTGTTTACTTGTGTATAATCATCCCTCGAGCATGTAAGTGCTGGATGGTGAGATGAACAAATTACAGGGGGCAGAGTCTGGCTGGGCAGCAGAGATGTAAACAGAGGGTTTTGATGAATGCCACAAACAAGGCATTAGCTAAGGGCTGTGGGAGTGCTGACCCTCAGTTAATGTGAAATTTTGATCCTGGCACCTCATGTTAACCAGACACAACCTGGAATGAAGACTGTTCCCCCTCCGTCATTCTGATGATCAGCCAGCAATGATGAGGTTGGCTTCCCCATGCACCAGCATGGCCCTGAGTTTACCCTCTCCTTAACCAGACCAGGGAGCTCGAGACAGACAAGGGCATTATTCCTGGCACTACTTCTGCTTCTCTCCACCCACTGGCCCCCCCCCCCCCCCCCCCCCCCCCCCCCCCCCCCCCCGCCACCCACCCCCCCCCCCCGCCGCAAAGGAAAGTAAGAGGTGAATGCCTTATGAGAATAGGTTGATGGCCTGCGTATGGTGGCTAACCAGCATTCTTGGCATCTAAGGGAGGCCTACAAAATAAGGCAGCCCACTCCCCAGAGAGCTGTGCTCTTTGCTGTTAACAGAGGCACCAGGAGAGGCCTCTGAGTTTTGTTTTGTTCTTATTGAATATAGAAAGAGGAAGAGGAAGGAAAATTGGCATATTCTGTTTCAACATAGATCACATTCATAAGATTGCGTTACAGACCAAAGACAAATCAGTTAAATCAATGTTTATTGCATAGATGCTGCAGAAAATATCAATAAAGAATTCCAAAAACATGTTGGGCAGAAGAATCATTATTGGAATAAGTAAATAGTCTTCTAAGGGCATTACTTTGATGGAGGCATTATTCATGTGGATTAAAAAAATAAAAGTTCTAGTGTGTTTGTTTAAAAAAATCAATCATGTTATTTAATCATTCCTTCCACTAACCTAAAACACTCTTAATATTTTTGATAGATCTATCTATCTGTTACATTCTTGAGAGTTGTTTGCTGCTGGGAACAGAAGAGTATTATAATGGCAGTTGGCGAGATGCTTTTATTTTAATATAAAGAGGCACTGAATTTGTTGGTTAAGTGTACCTGGCAGCCCCATGTCAGAGAAGTGAGGAGTCACCAGCAGACTGCCCCAATGGTGGGAGGCACACAGCCACAGGAAAGGTAGATTATACTTGCACCCAAAGTTTCAGAGCCACAAAACTCTCTTCTCTCAGGAAGGGAGTCAGTAAGGAGAAGACAGCTTCTGAAAAGAAAGTTAGTGCTGATGACTATGTTTACATGTCTCCCAGTGTTTCACCTGCTGTTCACTGACCCTGCATGGGCGTAATGATTTGTTTCTGGGTCTTGGTGATGGTTCAGTTCAGGAAATAGGAGTTCTTTCCTGCCTTTCCTGGTTCCTGCCAGCTTCTTCAGCTTGTTCTCTTGACCTGCACTGGAAGCAGTCTCTGATCCTCTCAAACCAAGTGACCTGACCACCGTGCCTTTGTGTACCTCGTTCCCTTAACTTGGAAGCCTTTCTGGACCCCTTTACACTCTCCTTTACCTCTGCTCACCTGGCCCACCCTGCCTCCTACTGTTCAAAACTCAGCTGTGGCGTCATCTTCCCTGGGGGCCTTGCGAGGTTCCCCTCCTGTCTGCCTGGCCACCTCGGCACCCTCCCACAGGGTACAGGCCCGTCTGTAGTGGCATAGCTCACGGGGTGCACTGACCGCTTACTCAACTGTGTTCCCATGAGACCATGAGCTCCTCATGGTGGGGAATAGGCTGTTCACCCAGCTCTCTGATGTCCAACATAGTAAATACTCGGTAAGAGTTCGTCAAATAAATGAAACGAGTAAAGTTAATCAAAGCAGGAGTCACCTGCCAGAATACTGAAGAAAAGCAGGGAAGAATTCTGCAGCATTTCCCAGGATGGGTGAGATGGGTAGGTTCTTTAACTTATGAAAAATGATCAACCTCATTCATAAATAGAGATAGTATAATTTTCACCTATGAATGGGCAGAAATAAAAAAATTTGATAACTGTGTTTTCAGACGTGCTGGGAAACAATGCTGCATTTGTGTGTTAACATTACAAATGCACAGCCCTCTGACCTAGTGATTTCACTTCTAGGAGCTTGTCTTCCAAGATATACTCACATGTGTGCAAAACTAAGATAGATAGATGGATGGATAGATAGATAGATATTCATTACAACACTTTTTTGGAAATAGCAAAAGATTGGAAACATCATATGTCCGTCAGCAAGAGACCAGTTAAATTGATTTTGGTATATTCATAAAACTGAATATTATACAGCTATCAAAAAGAATAATATAGCTCTATATGTATGGATATGAAACAATTTCCAAGTGAAAAAAGCATATACAGAGCACTAACATTTGTATTTGGGGGGAAAAAAGAATATCTACATTATGCTTATATATAGAACGTGCTGGAATGATTTTTAAAAAACTGATATTGAGATCTAGAGGACTGAAGAATAGGTGTAGCAGTGAAAATTTTTCTACTATACCCTTTGTTATCTTTTGAACTTTATACAAAGACTATGTAGTGTTTATTTTTAAAAAGTAAATTTGTTTTAAAGAAACCAGTTGAGTGGTAGATGTGTGTTCAGATTTGCTGAGATCTGCAGAATCACTATCTAAAAATCACTAGGAGGAGCTCCATGTATATAAACACTTTTCATCCTGATGTCTCACCACACCCTCCTACCCTCTGTCCCCCTGCCTTTGAAGTTTCTCTTACTCACCTGTTACCTAGGCCATTGGAGCTGGAAAGGATTTTGGACAACTATCTAGCGATGTTTCCACTAAATCAAGCAGAACACTGCTGCTTTTCCAAGAAATGTGCCATGGCTTAATTTCTCTCACCTGCTGCTAAAGCGTGTTATTTTAAAAATATCAATGTGGGCTTTACAGAGCTGTTTAGATCAAAGTTGCAATAACAAGTAGAGTATCGCTACAATACTAATTAACCAACATCTGAATTATGGGCCAGAGCTCTGTTTCTATGTAGTGGAAACATAAACTTTGATCCGGTGGTTTATGACATCAGTGAAATTCCTGGGAGGCAATTATAGTCTTCTCGTTCACAGTCCCACGCCAAGACCTACCTGTAGGAAATGGACGAGCTCCTACTTAGCTGTGCCGTACTGTCTGTTCATAGTAAATTTCATGAAATAACATTACATCTTCAAAATCCAGACACCAGAGATTGTACGAGGGTAACACTGGCAGTGGTGAAGGTGTGAACAGCTTCCTGCCATAAGGCAGAAAAGGGAAGAAATGGGATAAATTGTAGCTGTAGGTTGGGTTGTGATGCAAGTCGAGTCACAAAGCCAATATGTTTGGATTTTAAGCTATCCAGTTATAAAATACCATGGGCTTTGTCATGTGACTTATTTATTGGGTTGTTCAAAATTTTGACCCCAAAAATTGCAAGATTTGTTGAAATGATTTTTTTTTAGTTCAGTCTTTATTTGTAGCCTAAGGGCCATGGTGATACCTCTACTTTCTGCTCCTTCTCTTTGTGATGGTTTTGTTGCCAAAATGAAGTGAATCTTAGATTTGGAAGGAATCTTGTCTAACCCCCTCATGTTTGAGGCATTAACCAGAGAGGTTAAATGATGAGCCTAACTTCTGTCTGACAGCTTGTCTGAGGTGGGTCCGGGATTCCAACCCTGGTCTCCAGTTCCCAGGTCGGCATGGCTCCCACTCTGCCACTCAGTTGTGTTGAAATAGTGGTAGCCTTTGGTAACAATAAAATGTTTTATTAGGGGTTAGAAAATCCAGGGAATGTATTTAAATTTGTTTTTTCTTAAATCATTGTTCCCTAAGAAATCAAGGCCTTTTGCTTTGCTTATAAACATTAGCAAATGAAAGTGTTTGCATTTCTACAAGTATCTATGCTTGAATATTACATTTTGTATTTCGTGCCAAGGAACAAAAATACTCACACTTAGTTCAGCAAGATAATCAAGGTACTCTTAATGAAGGAGAAACATCCATTGGTTTGCCTGTTGTACTTCTCAGCTTCTGAAATTATCCTGAAATGGGTCTTTAGCCTGAATCCACAGGTGATTCTGTGTAATTTCAGTTCCTTCTCTCCTGGGTCAGTACTGGCTCCATGCAATGCCTTCTGATTCATTAGTTAATTGTGACTCATCAGGTGAAATCAGATTCGTTCACATGTCATAGGAAAACCAGGCACAAACTCTTCTGGGCACATCAGGACCAAAGCTGAGAATGAGAGATGCAAAGGGAGTTTGACAATGTTGTTCTATCAAAATAATCCTAATGTCCACATGTGTAGGGTACACTGCAGTTTATGGAGAACTTTCTCATAATTCCCTGGGATTTGGTGAGAGACAAATGAGACGAGAGGGCAGGAGTTCATCACAATACTAAGGAGACTGGGACCCTGTGAACAGCTGAGAGAAGGGTACCCCCTGAACTCTCTTCCCTCCTTCAGTCACACTGCTGAGGACCTGGCTCCCAGCAAACAAAAGAGCAGGGTCCTAGAAGTAGGGGGGCGACACGGCACTGCATCCAGGGAAGGGAAAAGAGACAGGAAAAAGAATTTGAAGCTGTGTTTGCAGGACCTCCTATGGCCACCTGCTGAGCCAGGTAGGTGGTTCACCTTTATTCGAGTCAGATGTTGACTCCTATATGCAACTTCCCATTGATGGGTCCTGCCGGGGCCACCCAGCTAATGCTGCTGGCTTGAGAGGAAGTGATGAAAAGCCAGGAACCAACTGAGACAGATGCTCTGTTTACTGTCTTTGTAAGACAGGGAACTCAAAAGAGAGTGTGAATCAGCAGCTGGAAGGAATTCTGTGTTTAAGTGCCAGAGACGTTAACCCTGTCATGTACATTCATTCATTCATCAGACTCAGAGTGACTGCTGTGTATGTGTCACCAGGTTAGAAGCTGTGGATGTGCAGGGGTAGGGAGAGGATGTACATATTCAGAAAGGATGTTCATGAATCTTGCAATTCTCTCAGCCCTACTGGTAAAATTTCTCTGTGCAAAAGTCTAGTCTCCTAGAATTGGTTACAAATCAAATTTGTGTATTTGAAGTTACCTCCCTACTAATTTACCTCATTTCAGAATTGATATAAAGGGATCTTAAGATGAATCTCCATTAAGACAGTGAATCTTTTTTAGAATAATTTCTATGCCATCTTTCCCCAGTCCGTTCATCTGTTTTTAAAGTTGGCTATTTGAAGTTTTAAAAAATGAATTTCATTGTATTCAAATCATGGAACGTTAACTCTAAGATCCAGTGATTTTCCTTTCTTCTTTCATCAGCACCTTATGAGATACCAGGGGTGTTCACTAACTTATTTTTCTTTGTATGCTGTGAAGTGCTTTTTTTTTTTATTGGTGTTGTATAAGAAGTTATTTTTCTGAGTCCTTTCCAGTGTGATCTTTTTTATCTTCTCCAGAGTACCCCTTCGTGTTGGAGAGAAAACTTCAAGGGGTTAAGTGCCAAGGAGCAGACCCTGAGTGGGGAGGAAACTTGCCCACGCCCCTCTTGGTGGTACAGGTGCCCCACTGCTGTTACACACCGAAATGCCTGCCCCAACTTTAACTTCCCCACGACTCTTGGAAACAAGGGCTCATGTGATGCTGTTGACTAGCTGCAGTGACATTATAAGGATACTGTGCAGAAATATGTATATATAAAAAATAGGTGTTTAAGTATATCCGTTTACTTCTAGCTAAAACCTAAAAATAGGAGCTAGGAAAAGTCAGGGATAGCCTTTTTCCTTAAAGTCTTCTTTGGATCAAGGAAACGACTAACATCTAAGAACATTCTGTTGTTTTGTTGAAGTTAAGTAGAGATTTCTAAGGGTTGCTGAGGTCAATGTTGGGTTTTAGTTTAGTTTAGTTTTTTTACTCCCTAGAATGTAAGTAGCATGAGAGGACATTTCTGTTTTGTTCACTGGTCTACCCAGAACGTGAAATGAGTGCTTGGCATGGAATAGGTGCTTAGTGAATGAACATTTGTTAAATGAATTTGGAAAGTTTTTAGTTCAATCTTAGAAATCATCCTGTTTTCCAAAATCAGATAAAATGTTCAATATTTAACCTCCAGTCCAAACATTATGAGTGGTTTGGATGGTTCACACCACCCCAGCCCTCAGCGTGGGCGAGATGTTACTCTTGTGGGAGAGGGTGAACACTATTTGATTTGCATGGCAGGGGGACCAACTTCCTTTGTGAGGAAGGCGTATGTGATTTGGCCAACCCTCTCTTGCCTTGCTCACTTACTATATTAGAGATTTAATTTTCCTTAATCATCATCATGACTATAATGAATAAGATCAAAGTCTTTTATAACCGCTGGGAGTAGTTCCTTCTTTTCAGAAGTAAAATGCTGTTGGCTTATTACTCATTCCCGGACACAGAGGACTCACAGCTTCTGGCTTGAGATTTTGTTAATTGTGAAACTTTCTTCAGTGGGTCAAGGCATGCCGTTGTACTTCTTGTCTTAAGAACACCACCTCCGTGTGAGTCATGACATCCAATCACAGGAAATGTATGCAGTGGCTACTGGGTCAAGAAATGTCTTCCCGTCCATTTTCTAGTCAGCAGCCGGTTGCCTCGAGCTGATGAGCATAAACTGGCATGAAAGAAATTGGCTTGGTTGAAGACCAGTCAGTGTCTTCAGTAAGCATGTGCTCTTCTTATAGTTGGAAGACAGATTATGGGATGGAGTGGGCCAGGAAAAAGAAGCCAGCTGTCAGCCACAGATAGTCCTGGTGAATTTGCTGACTGCTGAGCACCTGCTCTGGTCCAGACGCTTCATAGACTGAGGAGGGAAAAAAAATGAAAAAGGCACAGGTAGGAAGGAGGAAAGGGATAGATTTGAATGCTGTTTGGAGAACTAAAGAGAACAATTATTCCAAAATGAAGAGATACTGAAAGGATACAGGTGTTAGTGACTGGGCATGTGGCTCCCTCTGCCCTTACAAAGATGATTTTGTATTTCATGTGCCACACCAGGCAAACGTTTATGTACTCAGATTGTAACTTGTGTTGCATTGTATTTTTGTATGTTTTTTATCTGGGCTCAAGTTATGATGTGTAAATATTTGTTTTTACCCTGGTTCATCCTAATTACACATGAGTTTCGGGCCTTAGAAGGGTGACTAATCACTTCTCTAGAAACACAGTTTGGTTTTGTTAACTGGAATCTTCATCACAGCAGAATAAAAGCATTAGAGAAAATGCTTTCAGTTCTTATTCGGTTTAGATCTTAAAAAGTTGGAAGCTGGCATGCAGATTTTTGGCTTGCAAAGACTTACCTCTCAAAACCTCCCCTTCCTGAATCCAAGTGCCTGTTCGTACTCAGGCACACATGAGTCTCCTAGCCTTCTGAGGACTTCGTCTGCCTGCTGGGACTCGCTCCGCCCTTCTCCGTTCAGCAATCCATATTTTGGGAGGGTTCTGAACTTTATGTTGCCCCGTGAGGCTCTGTCACACAGCCCTGGTTGGAACCAATATTAATAAGCAAGACTGGGAAGCAGGTGATTTCTCACGTGCCCCGTCCCACCCTCAGGCCCTTGCAGGTGTGGACAGCTCCCAGCCATGGGCCAGGAGAGCTTGACTGTCAACCGGGAGTCAACTGACCCTGTGGAGGAGTGTGCTCCTTATTAATACGTTTATTACCCTCTCTAATGGGCATTTATATTTAAGTAAATTCTTTTGAGGAGCAAAGAGTGGGCCACTATGGTGAAGTTTCTAAAATAACCCTTCCTAAGGAGATATTTTTGTCAGAGAGTCTGTAATGAGGTTGACACTGAATAGCTAGAAATCTATTCCTAAGACCCATTTTCCTAGTATTCACCTGAGGGGGCCACATCTTGTCCAGGATTCATTGAACTGAAGTATATCCATGAAATGTAAATTTTGTTATTGGTGAATTGACAGTTCCAGAGTTAACTGTTATGTTTTGTTTTGTTTTTGTCTTTTTGGTGAGGAAGATTCACCCTAAGCTAACATCTGGGGTTTTTTTTTTTGCCTGAGGAAGATTAGCCCTGAGCTAACATCTGTGCACCAGTCTTCCTCTATTTTGTATGTGGGATGCCTCTATAGCATGGCTGATGAGTGGAGTAGGTGTGTGCTCAGAACTGAACCCATGAACCCTGGCTGGCAAAACAGAGTGCACGAAACTTTAACCACTGGACCATGGGTCGTCCCCCAGAGTAACATTTTAAAAGCCTTTTTCTTTTTTTCTTTTGAGGAAGATTAGCCCTGAGCTAACATCTGCTGCCAATCCTCCTCTTTTTGCTGAGGAAGACTGGCCCTCTACTTTATAGGTGTGACACCTACCACAGCATGGCTTACCAAGCGGTGCCATGTCTGCACCCGAAATCCGAACTGGCCAACCCTGGGCCACCAAAGAGGAATGTGCACACTTAACCGCTGTGCCATCGGGCCGGCCCACAAGTCTTCATAAAAGTTGTCACAGTTTTTGTATTCAGGGTTTTTTTGTTTTGGTTTATTTTAATTTCCTAAAAAAGTCTTTGACAGAGAAAAATATTGTCTTTTCCCCAAATAATTATTTAGATTTTTAGTCTTCCTTAAAATAGTTCTACTGTTTACCACTATTCCAGTAAAAGAAGCCCTTTTGCTAAAAATTGAATATGAATCAAAAGAGAGAGATTTTAGGTATTGACTTTGTTTCTAAAGAGTTGAAATATCGAATCTCTGAGAAAGTTTCTCTAGAACAGTATATGGTGGATTCAAGCTACAGTTAAACATACTGATTCCTTTTAATGGGAGATGATTTTCACTTTCCTCTCACACCTCTTTCCAGAAGATTCGTAGAATCCTGCAGTTGGAATGAAACTTAATGGTCTTTGAATGCAAATTCTAGTCACTGTACTCCCAGTAGGGAGATTCCTGCACCATCTTGCACAGGAAATAGCAGTCTGACTCGTCTCTCACGAACCTCTGATTATCAACTAATCATCCCATTGACTTTTCTCTTTTCCCTTCAGCTTCTTTCAACAACAATTAAGAATCCTTGATGTTTTCCTCAGAAAGGAAATCTGGAATTGTCTTAGCAACTTCTTAAAAAGTCACGGCCTTTTTCTGAGCTAGTAAACTCTTCGAGAAGGGGGTGGAGGGTAAATAAATGGGTTCTAAAGTCTCAGACTGTTGCTTATCATATTAACTGATTTCTGTCCAATCAAGCAATGGACTTCCATGAGCGCCTGTTCCTGAATGCTCAGGAAGCATGAGCGTGTTAGGGCCGCTTGGGGGATTTATGGTTTTGTGGACATGAGTTTATAGAAAAAGGGAAGTTACTGGGTTCATAACTGCAATTCTTCTGGCTCAAAACTCTTTGCAGCGGGTCACCACAGTAGTATCTGATTTAATCCTTTTGTGATTTGGCCCAGACCGCTAATATTCACAAGAACTTTACTCTGATCACATCTTTTCTCTCTCTAAGAAAACCCCAAACCTCTTTCTGTTCATTTTTCAACAGTTTTTATGTTGAAGGCATTTATTTTTCTAACAACTATTGTAATACATTTATTTTAGATTCCATAGAGGCAGAGACGATTGTTCTTAATAATTTTGTAACAAAGAAAGTGACTAAACAATTTGTTTTATTGACTCTTAATCATTCCCTGTGCCCTGCCTCTGTGAGTGAGAGAGAGAGGAGGGGCCGGGGACTTTAAGGGACAGTTGGGTAGAGAGCTGGACTGGGCCGTCACCGGTGATTCATTTGCTTCCCCCAGCAGCCCTAGGTCCTTAGTTCAATTTAGCACAGGATGTCCCTTGGACAGAATGTCCAGAAGTTTTAAGGGGAACTTTCACAACTAATGAGGAATGGGAAAGAGATAAAGTGCCTCAAATACATACTAATGAGCGCATGGGATGCAGTGGAATCTGAATACAGCGCTAGAGGTGGTGGGGCGAGAGCTCTGGTGGTTTCACTCTTGGTCCCTGGAGTCAGTTAGCACACCAGCCTCTCTTTGCAGATAATGCGCATTCCGTGGTGCTCTGATTTCCCTCCAAGATGAGGACCATGTGTTGTCTGATGGAGCTCAGAATTGCTATGGAAATGCATGGGACCTGGTTGAGTAGAATCCCTCATTAAACCCCAAAGGACTCTCTCTCAGGACTCTTTTTGCTCCCTCTGTTGTCCCTCTTCCCCAGTTTACCTGGGGAATTCTCCGATGCTTAGGTGGCCTAATTTTCAAAGGGAACTTGAGATCCTCTGAGCTGGCTTCCCACAGTTTGTGTTAACTTTCAAGGCCCCAGCAAGGTCAAGGCTTGGGTTAGAGTTTCCAAGGTGGCTGATCAAACTTGTGGCTCAGTGACCATAAGCCGGAAAACTGTGGCCTTACCCTCCTCACATACAAGCAGGCATTTTACTTTGTTTTTTTTAATCCAGGTGAAATCGTTCTTCAGAATCACAGAGATTCCTTGACAATTAAATATGATTTTGTTTCCCCAGATGATTGCCCACTTATTTTAAGCAACAGATTCTACCACACAAAATAATTTCTGCCAGGCCCTTGAAATTCATAACAATGGACGACATCTAGTTTTATCTGAAATTCACTCAGTTGGAACCTTCTCTTTCCTCTGAGCAGCTACAGTACAAAGATAGTAATATATTCATTAGAAGTGCCGTGGGGGCCACCAGGTGGTGCAGCGATTAAGTGCGCACGTTTTCCTTCGGCGGCCTGGGGTTCGCCGGTTTGGATCCCGGTTGCGGACATGGCACCACTTGGCACGCCATGCTGTGGTAGGCGTCCCCCATATAAAGTGGAGGAAGATGGCATGGCTGTTAGCTGAGGGCTAGTCTTCCTCAGTGAAAAGAGGAGGATTGGCAGCAGTTAGCTCACGGCTAATCTTCCTCAAAAAAAAAAAAAGTGCCCTGAGGTATTTATATGTTGAAAAGCCTTATAAACCATCAACTAAATTAGAGTTAGATGAGCTGGAGTTAATTAAGTATATTTTGTTTTGTAGTTGTTGAAGATTTGATAGTCTACACCTGTATGCTCATCACCAGTTAACCAGAATACACAATCAAAGTGGCCAGTTCCCCAGCCAAGCAAGATGGCTATGGGCTATATTATCCTTTTCCTGGTGGTGTGAAACCTGAGCTTCTTGCCCTGTCTCACCCAAAACGCTTAGCTTACCTGAATAGGAGAGTGGGAATTGTGAGTTCCTAAATTGCAAAGCCACAGGGAAAGATCCTGTGTATCTGTATCAAAGGGCGCCCTCTGCCTGACTACAGGTCTTATTCTGCTTTGGTTAAAATGAAAAAGAAAAAAACCAAGACTGTGCTCCTTGCTGCCCTGTTATTCTTGTTTTTGAAGTGGACTGAGCATGTTGAAGGCTCAGACCTGGCACACATTTAAACTACAGGTGTAACACATTATTTTTGCTGAGGAGGCAAGCGCACAAAGCGTGGGCAGTTTGGTGGAACAAGAGGGTTTAAAGATGAGAGATGGGCTGGAGGCAGTAACGGCGTCGTGAGAGGGAATTTGGACATGGTGACAGGGAGTCATTCAAAGAAGGCAAGAGCGACCAGTCATATGTGTGGTTTACAGAGTCACTGGTGGCCAAGTGTGGGATACATGGGAGAGGAGGAAGACTGGAGAGGGTAGACAGACCAGCTAGGAGGCTGTGGTAATAGTTCTGTGGCCTTGATGATGAGCGATGTCATTTACATATATTTAGAGAAGCTTGATTTCTTTTTTAGAATAAAGGAACTGTGAAATTATTCTTTTTTAATTTTTGTATAACCAATCACTTTCCTACTTTTGGTTTGTTTTAAAGCAGGGCACACTTTTATGGATTTCAAAGGGAAAAAGATCCATATTTCTCGTTCGAGACTCAGCCAAACACTGGCTTTCTTTTCTAAAGGAAACAGGAAAAAGAACTCCCCCTTCCCTCTCCTCTTGACCACCTGGCAAAGGAGAAAAGGACAGTTTGCCTTCCTGGGTGGGGTCAGGGTCCACATCATAAACAGACTGCAGGCAGCTACGGGAGTGCTTTCCTCAGCCCCTGGGGCTCCACATTCTCCTTTTCTGCTATGCACTTGGCCCCTTGCTGGACAGGAGACTAATAAACAAGGAGCCTGTCCTTGAGAAAATCACCGGCTAGTGGGACAACAGTGCTAACAGATAAATAATTATACCAAAACGTGAGCTGTTATAAAAGCTAAAGAGTGCAGAAGAAACAATTCTGCCTGGAGATGCCCTAGAAATATCTGCAGGTTTGAACTGGATTTTGGAGGGCATGGAGAAGTCCCTCCCAGGGGAAAGGGATGGGCATCCTGGGCTCCGTGACAAGAAGGCATGGCGGCCAGGTGATGCTGTGGGAGTTCACAGATCTCAGAGATCCTGAAACAGAGCTCTCAGGATATTCTCCCAAATGACCTGACTGAGCTCTGATTTAATTGGCTCTACTGTAGTGGTCTCCATTTCCCTCTTTTACTTCTGGGTTCCTTTTCTTCCTTTCCATCCTGATCTAAGATTAGAGATGCTACATACACACTAGCTTGTAGAGATGATTTCTCCTAGAATCCTGCTTAACGAACATTCTAATTACTGCACTGATTGCCTCATGTGCGTTCTTTACATGAGATATTACAGGGAAACGTTTTAGACCATCTAGTTAGGGTTTGGGACAATCTGGACTGGGCAGAGTCTGACTGCATAGGCACTATGAACAAGGGGGTTTGCCAAATAAATTAATACTCTGCTAGATAAGATTTCAAGAATACCTAACCTAATTATGGAAAAAGTGAGTTGTTTGGTTTTTTCTTTCTTTTTTTATTTTTACTTACGTTCCAGTATACTTAAAAAAAATAAATTTTGTATATTCATTAAAGCAGCCATAGTAGGAGTTTTAATTGTTAATTTTTAGAAGCAAGTAAGGTAAGACGTGAATACATTCTCATTTTTAAAAAAAGCAAAGACGATAGAAGTAGCTAAAATAAAAAGTGTATGTCTCCTTTTACCAACCAAATCAGTTTGTAGCTACCTTTTTCTATACATTTACACATACATACATTTAATAACATGTCGTTTTGTGCTCTTAAAAAACAGGATCAACCTAATCTGTAATTAGCTTTCTTTTTGTAACAACATGCCTTGGAGAGTGTCCCATGACCAAGCACACATGTCTGTCTACCTCGCACTTTTTAAAAGCTATATAATGTTCCTTATTATAGCTATGCTATGATTTACTGTTAATGGATATTTAGAATGTTTGCAATCTTTGTTGCTGCTGTATCTGTCTTTGTTGAAACTTTTGTGTTCATGCATGAGTGTCCTCCAAGAGGATTTCTACCAGTAAATTCTTGGTTAGCAGTTGGAGTCAGTGTTTATGCTTGGAGATAATAAAAAAAAATTTTTTTTAGAAATATTCACTTTTCTTGCAAATTCTGATGTCTTTTCTATAAATAGTTAGGCTTGTGACATCATCTGTGGAGCATTCTGTGTAGCCACTGTATGGGATGGTGTCAGCAGTTTTATTATGAACTCTTGCCAACAGCAGTGTCAGGAAAGAGCCTTCATAGCATAGAGGTAGAAATTAGTTCTTCTTTTTCCTCCTCCTATCCTGATACAAGATTAGAGGGTCTACTGACTGGCGTGTTTAGTCATTTGAACAGCCCTGGTAAAGCATGAATGCATTCTCATTTTTCAAAACTAAGACAAGACGGAAATAGTGTATGGGGTGTAGACAGAGGAGTGGCCCCTATTCCTTCAATAAAAAGGAAACTGTAGGCCCTCATTTATGTTGTTATTTGTTTCCCCGTTTCCTCTACCTGTGTACCTCTCTCTCTGTCTCTCTCTTTTTTTTCTCTGCATGAATTGTCACATTCCTTTCTGGAGCTCTTGCCCAGATTAAAGCCGTGGAGAAACGAGCAGCTCTTTGTTACCTCTCACACGAGAAGGAAAGAAAAAGTAATGGGGGTACACTTTGGCCATCACATCCCTTCTTTTCCAACCCCCCAAAGTGGATATTAATGGGATTTCAATGTCAAGCCCTTCTATTAAAATAACCTCTCTATATTTAAATGCTGATTTGTGTTTTCTTTCCAGGATCTAACATGTTCTCAAAAGATAGAAAAATTCTTATCCTTATATTTCTCTTCTTTTTTCTATCTAATTTTAATGCTTCAGTAAAAACAAGAAACAGTCTAAATCACTCAGACAAAATTATGTGGAAAAACAGAAAAATCCTCTGAATAAAAAGGCAGAAGAAGGCCCAAATATCCATCAATAAGGATGGTATAAATGCACCTCAGTGCATCCAGGTAGTATAAATTAGAATGAGGATGCTTTCTGTCTACCAACGTAGAAAGATCTCCAGGATATTCCTGTTATGTGAAAAAAACAAGATACAATGAGCATGTGGAATATACAAATATTTCTGTAAGAAAAGGAAAAGATAAGACTTTGTATTTGCTATTATTTGCGTAAAGAAACTGAAAGCAACTAGTGTTTATTTCTGCTAAGGAAGAGGGTGGATGGGAGTAACACTTTTCATAGTATACTTTTTTACAGTGCTCTGATTTTTGAATTATGAGTCTATTACCTATTCAGAAATAAAAATCACTTTTAAAAGCAAGTTTTGCATTGTTAGATGAGGGGCAAACTAAATCTGATCTTGTTTAAGCCTACTGTTTATGGGACTTTACTATCAAGTTTGAGTCTAGGTTCCTTTTGGGGTAGGGTCAGTTGCAGGACCTTATATTTTGAGGAGGAAAGGGATAATTCTGTACTTAGAACCTGTGTGGCAGGTTCTAAATACTTTGGTAGGAAATTGAAAGGCAAATCTGCATTTCAACCATTTGTTTAGCTTGTTTGGACTTTTTGGTTTTGTTCTTTACTTTTTCCCCAAAGTAATTGAAAACCTTAAAACATGATGCTCCTCATTCACAGTCAGAATCTCTTGTTGATGCCTTGGTGAATACAGTGAGAAAGTTAACTCGAACTGTGGTCTGAAGCCTGTTTTTGTTATTTGCTGAAGTTGTATGCTGGAGAGTGTTACCGTCTGTACTTTTATTTTTACAGGAGCAGGAAAATTCAGATTCGAAACATCCCTCCTCACCTGCAGTGGGAGGTAGGCATTGTCACTTCTGTGTTTACTATCTTCCTGCTCTCTTTCTCATTTTACTTTTTAATGGGTTAATAAGACATTTTCTCTCTTTTTTAGTTCCCTTTCACATTTGGGAATTAGAGGTCCTCAGACTTTTCCCACAAAGCCTGTGGGTCCTACCTCTTCCTTTTCCAGTACCCTAATGTGCATGATCTGTCATGAGTTTGGGGTCACATTTGTCCCTTTCATCGTGTAGGGTGTGCACTTTGATCTCTCATATTCTGTCTTCTCAAGCACCAAGCACCAACGAACAAACTGTGAAACAAATGTTTACTTGGCTTGTGATTTTTATCCATGATTTTGTAAAAGATTTTTACTTTTCCAAATTATCATTTTGGAAAAAATAAAATCAATGGAAAAACCAATAAAAATAGAAGTTCTTTGAGCAAGTTTTTTGTTTCTCTTTCAATTAGTTGCTAGGAGTAATGGTTAAGATATAGTTTCGGAGTTGTAAAACTTCCTGTAAGTTCGCTACCTTAAAATAAGATAGAATATGAGGAGTGGCCTTATGCATTATTTAAAAACAAACTGCCCCATATTGCCCAACCCAGACAAAATCAAAATAGGCTTAAAGGAAACAGAATGTTTTGTCTAACACTTTCATTACTTTAAAAAAAAAAATTTTTATTATGGAAAATTTCAAACATGTACATCCTAAAGGAATGGTTAAATCTTCCAAGAAGAAGAAGTGATCCTTGCACTTTATTCTGCTTCTCATTTCAAAAGCAGTAAGTGGGCTCAAACCATCATGATGAGTGTGATGGTGAACAGTTGGTAAGACTCCGAAACTCTGCTGTGTCACCTCAGTGAACAGATTACTTAGGAGCCAATAAGCAAATGAAAGTCCCATGTACGTATTTAGTTCTAACTGTTTTTATGGAAGACCTGAAGTTCTGACATGGAAGTTTTCTTTTTTCAGGTGTTGGATGGACTTTTGGCTCAATATGGGACAGTGGAGAATGTGGAACAAGGTAATACATGAGGAAATTAGCCTGTTGAATTTTGAGAGCAGTATTACTGGTTTTTTCTTATAGGCTGGGTCAAATCCCAGGAGAAATCGTAAGTTCCTATTCCTTTGAGGCAAGCTTCCTAGAGTGTATGTTTGTCTGTCTGTGTGTGAGAGGTGTCTATATCTATGTATCCGTAGCTGTATGATTTATTCTTCAAGGAATGATTTCCAGGCTGTTTTTGTTATACTCTGTAATGTGCTCAAGCTCTGGACAAATGCTGTCAAGCTGGGATAAGCTTAATTCGCTTGGAAGTAATTGGATTTACACTATTACAACTTTCCTCTTCCTGGCTAAGAAAACAGATCACTAATGTCTTGGATTGAGTGGTTCTCAAGGAGGAGGACTCCTACACCAGAATCCCCTGGAGTGCTCATGAAAATGCAGATTCCTGGCTCACCACAGACAGACCTACAAATAAGACTCTTTGCGGGGGATGGCCACAAAGGGTGAAGTGGTGCACCTATAATATGACTGACAAATAATAACGTACAACTGAAATTTCACAAGGTTGTAAACTATCAACCTCAATAAAAAATAAAATAGAAAAAAAAAGACTCTTTGGGGGAAGAGTTGATAAATCCATATATATAATTTTATTTATTTATGTATTTATTTTTTGAGGAAGATCAGCCCTGAGCTAACATCTGCCAATCCTCCTCTTTTTGCTGAGGAAGACTGGCCCTGAGCTAACATCTGTGCCCATCTTCCTCTACTTTATTATGTGGGACACCTACCACAGCATGGCTTGATGAGCGGTGCCATGTCCTCACCTGGGATCTGAAACCAGTGAACCCCGGGCTGCCAAAGCGGAATGTGCACACTTAACTGCTGTGCCATGGGGCCGGCCCCTGATAAATCCATATTTTAAACAGGCACCCCCGGGTGATTTTTACATGTACTCATTTGAGAGTCTCTGTCTTAGGAACAATGTTGTAAATACCCAGAAAATACATACTCTTCTTCCTGCCACCCTCATTTTTATCTTCTCAAACATGAAATGCTGTGATTTTAAAAAGAAAATTTAAGGTACCTGAAGCTGGTATCTTTTTTTTTTTATTTAAAGATTGGCACCTGAGCTAACAACTGTTGCCAATCTTTTTTTTCCCCCTGGTTTTTTTCCCCCCAGTACATAGTTGTATATATATCTTTTTAGTTGTGGGTTCTTCTAGTTGTGGCATGTGGGATACCCCCTCAGCATGGCCTGACGAGTGGTGCCATGTCCACGCCCAGGATCCGAACCAGTGAAACCCCGGGCCCTTGATGTGGAGCGCGCGAACCTAGCCACTTGGCCGTGGGGCCGCCCCTGAAGCTGGTATCTCATGTAGCTCTTGAAGAGTCCTGGAAAAATAGATTCCAAGTTCCTGATATGACAGGCAGTACATGTGATAAAGATTATTTTTGCATTGGCCTAGAAAGCAGAATGTGAATTCATTTACTGACTGTGAGCCCTTGTAAAAGTCACTTACCCTCACTGACTTAGTTTCCATATGTGTAAAATGGGGAGAATAATTTTACCCTTCCTATATCGCTGAATAGTTGTAGCACCCAAAGAGAACCTGTATAATTACTTGTAGACAGTGAAGTCATATATAATCTCAAGGGATTGTTAAGGTTCACTTAGGAAAAACCACAGAGAACCCATTTTCTCATATGCCAGTATCTGTTCTATCTGCCAATAAAATTAATATAGTAGTTTTAAAGCAGTAATTATTCAGATGTTCTCCACTCCATGAATATTAAAAATATTATTATTCAGTTTCATGCTGCTGACTACCCATGCCCAAAGGTGAAGGAAAAGAACCCAGAAAGAAGACATGATTTATAAGGATTCTATTTCTCAGTTCTTATTTCCCTCAACATGGAAAAGAAGATAAGCATTGGATGTAGTAGGCAAGATGGCCTTACACACATGAACCTGTAAAAGCTGCCAGCCAAGACCATGTTATAAACACAGGACAATGCCATGCAAGGATCAACTATTCCAAGTCCCTGGGGCAGTTTACAGCTCCTAGGGCACCTGTGCCCTGGAGAATGCCCAGTGTCCAGCTGCCTCATAGCTACAGGATACAAGTATTGGGCTTTTGTTTTGTTCTGTTTCATAGGTGATTCCTGATTCAGCAGGAAAACATTTTCAGTAGAGTTTTAAGTAGATTTATAGAGCTTTCCTATCCAATGAAATATATTATTTGAATGGAGATCAGTTCTTTCTAGAATCACAGAACTGTCTGATTTCCTGGAGACAGACTTCTCTGAAGAACAGAGAATATGACTAAGAAGTGAGAACAAAATCCGAGAATCCTAGTGGATAGCTTTATTCAGGAGGTTCAAACCTAGCCGTTTTCTCCCTTTCTGGGAGTCTGCAGCCTCATCTGTAGCACTAGAAAGCAGCAGATATGAAACCTCTGTAGCATTGTATGTGTCAACACTGAGAGAGGAAGGCTGGGGACTACACATTCCCTGTTAAGTACCATCATCAATTGCAAAGGCCAGGGCTGAGGTCAGCGTTTGTGACATGAAAATCTCGGTAGCCGTTCTTTCCTAAGGATTACACATCCCCTCTCTGCAAAGGCTGCAGCCACTTTGAAGTTACTGGATAAAGAGTTTTGTGTGTGTGTTTGTGTGTGTGAGGAAGATTGCCTCTGAGCTAACATCCGTTGCCAATCTTCCTCTCTTTGCTGAGGAAGATTGTCACTGAGCTAACATCTGTACCAGTCTTCCTCTGTTTTATGTGGGATGCTACCACAGTGTGGCTTGACAAGCGGTGCTAAGTCTGTGCCCGGGATCTGAACTTGTGAACCCCAGGCCGCTGAAGCAGAGTGCACAAACTTAACCACTACATCACTGGGCTGGCCCTGGATAAACAATATTTTTAACAGTGATCTTTAACCTTTTTGAGAATCTTATGGAAATTATAAACCAGAAAAATTCATATGTCCATAAATTTGAATCTTTGGTGGGGTGGGGGACGGGGGGTTAGTTTATAGAATTCCTAAAGCTCTAGTGTGAATCCAAGATTAAGAATCCCTACCCTCTAGGGTTTTATTATTACTTTAAAAAGCAGCTTTATGGTGGTTTTCTTGACGTATCCTTAACTTCTTGTTGTTGCTTTGTCTCCCAGTAGCTTAAATGTTTTAAAGGGAGGATTTGGTTTAGCCGTGTCTACTTGTTTTGGGAAAACCAGTATTTTTGGTTTAAATTTACTGACTTGGATTGAGAAAGTTTTATCTTGCCTTTTGAATTTATTTTTATCTTCCGGCTTTGGAAGAAGAGGCAAGCGATTATGAACCAAGATAAGCCAACTCACAAGAGTGATCCTTTATTAGCCACTCTTAGAGTTTACATGTTCTTTCCTCAGCCAAGTGAGTTGGAATTGTCAGCTTTATTTATTGTACACAGTTACTAGATTAACTCACATAGTCAAGGCGTTCAGTCAAAGGGAAAAATAGTAATAGTTCAACTGTATCAATGAATGAAGAATTAAAATTAAAATACTTTCTTATTATTTTATACATATATCCAATTATTTAAAAATAAATGCAAATCATAACAATTAAAACTCATACCTTGATAAGTGGTACAATAAATTGATACAATCTTCTAGGAGAGTACTCTGAAAGTATGCGTTTAAAAGCATTATGGTCTTTTATTGGATCATTTTTCTTTTATGATTTTAGCCTAAAAAAGTAATTCAGAAGAACACAAATCAAATGATGTTTGCAGCAAAGGTGATTGTTGGCAACACTGTTTAGAAGAGCAAATCCTGGGAACAACCCATTTGTCAAGAATTGAGGAATGGTTAGGCAAAAATCATGGCACATTTACTTACTGCAATTTTATGTAGGCATTAAAAGTGAAAAATACAAAGAAAATGTACTATACATTTATACATGCAAAAGTGTTGATAAAATAAGTGAACATTTGCTTTGAGTTGTATATAGAATTAATTACAAATGTGTATATACAAGTGATTACAAATTACTGTAAGTGCATATGAATAAAGACAGATTCAACTAACTCTGGAGTTAGGATGATGAGTTTTTTTGTGCATTTTTCTCTAAAGTAAATCTGTTTATATTGAGCCAGAGGGTGATAGCGGTTTTTTTCTATGACAATGTAGCTTTTGCTTCTTTCCTAGTCAACACAGACACAGAAACTGCCGTTGTCAACGTCACATATACAACAAGAGAAGAAGCAAAAACGTAAGTGGATTTGAGCTTGTTACCTTTTAAATGTGTGGGAGGCTTGTCTTTGAATTCCATTGAGTCCTGTGTTTGTAAACCTTTTACGGAAAGATGCAAGTCTTTGACTTATCAGTGGAGCTCCAGGGCATTCATACCAGGATGTCTGTTTTGTTGAGTATCAGAGACTTATCTTGAAAAATGTTGAGCCTTGGAATCAAAACTGGAGGTGGGGGCTGTGTCTTGACATGGTTAGGAACAGAGGGCACCGGCTCTGTGACACTGTGTCCTCTAGACTCTGCTTTGCCAACCCCTGGGAGCCACTTTTTTTTTTTTTTAAAGATTTTATTTTTTCCTTTTTCTCCCCAAAGCCCCCCCCCCCCGGTACATAGTTGTATATTCTTCGTTGTGGGTCCTTCTAGTTGTGGCATGTGGGACGCCGCCTCAGTGTGGTTTGATGAGCAGTGTCATGTCCGCGCCCAGGATTCGAACCAACGAAACACTGGGCCACCTGCAGCAGAGCGAGCGAACTTAACCACTCGGCCATGGGGCCAGCCCCCCCGGGAGCCACTTTTATCTGGAGCTTCCTCCGTGCACCATGAGGGAGAAGCACAAGCCTATTTCTGTCCACACTCATTGAAGAGATACTGAAATATCAGTTTTTCCTCTGTGTAATATTAAGAGAGGGATCCACCTCAGTGGCATTAGCAGCAGGGAGAACTGTCTGGAAGTGGGTAATTAAAGAGCACCTGGCTTGGGTTCTTTTTCCTTCCATTTACTTCCTAGTCCCCATTCATGACTATACTGCTTCAGTTATGCTTAATTTTGAGCTTGGCTATTAAGGAACATGGGATTGACTTTTTAAAAAAACGACAACAAAAACAAGTTCCTTTTTGTAGGAGGTCCTTGAAGTGCCTGTCAAGTCATTGTAACTAGAATTATGGTCACATAATCTGTGTGGTCACATGGTCACATGTGGTCATGCTTTATGGGTGTGGCATAACCTTGGTTAGACATACCAGCATGATAGTTTTATTTCTCTCTCTCTCTCTTTTTTTCTTTTTTTTTCTTTGAAGAACATTAGCCCTGAGCTAACTGCCACCAATCCTCCTCTTTTTGCTGAGGAAGACTGGCCCTGAGCTAACATCCATGCCATCTTCCTCTATTTTATGTGGGACACCTGCCACAGCATGGCTTGACAAGCGGTACATAGGTTTGCACTTGGGATCTGAACCAGTGAACCCCAGACCACTGAAGTGGAACACATGAACTTAACCACTGCACCACTGGGCTGGCCCTAGCTTTATTTCTTTTTCAAGGTTTCAATACACATGAAGACATTTAACCTGTTCGCATACTGCTAGTTTTCAAAACGTTAATTTTGCATTGAAAAGGGTAATAGTTCATTTGCTGTTGACATTTGCATGCATATGTAAGCAAGATATATACCAACAGGTCACCTTTATAGCTCTTGTCCAGCTGCTAGTTAGGTAGGGCCTCTGTACATGATGTTACTTCGTTGCTTTTATTAAATTCAGAAGGCACTGCTTTGTAATAAATTCGGGTTTATAATGTTTAGGTACAAGCCCTAAACAGTAACCTGAGAATACGATTATTGTTTTCAAATGCTGCCAAAAACATGTGAAAAAATTGTTGTACTTCATGTATAATTTTTAAAATGCAATAGTGGAATATCATTTATTCCCTATCAAATTGATAAATCTTTTAAAATAATACTCTGTGCTTTTGAGGATGAGGAAACAAATGCTCTCTTAACTGCTATTGGATAGTAAATGTTGAAACCTTTCCAGAAGGACACCGGGCAATACTTAATAATGTTAGAATTATACATACTCTCTGACTCAGCAATTCCATTAGGAATTTGTCTTGTGTGCAAAGTTGTAGTTGCAAATATGCCCATGGCAACTCTATATGCAATACGTAGTAAAAGACTGGGCATTATATATCTATTTAACAATAGAGAATCAGTTGCAAAACTATGGTAAATCAATAGAATGTTAAATAGCCAGTAAAAATTAAATTGCAAGATATTTAATGACTTGGAAAAATGTTTACAGTGTTAACTATTTTCTAAAGTTTAGAAAATAGTATGTATAATATTAATCCATTTTTATAGGTATATTTATATTTAAGAAAGACAAGAAACATATAGGATAGACTAGGATTTTTTTCTTATTTATCCTTAGCTATTTCTGAATTTTCAGTAATAACTATGAGTTATGATTAAAGTGAGTCATAATTTTATACCCATATTTACAAAGAGTTTTTGAAGAAGAGAATACAGCTTTGGGTGGTGAAGAAACGCAGAATGCAAAATTGCACATCAAGTCTGACCAGGCCTATACATTGTGATGACTTGTTTCATTGTTAACCACGAGCTCTGAGGGAGCAGAGGTGGCGTCTTGCTCACCACCGTATCCTCAGTGCCAAGCACGTCACTCGCTGAGGAACTGGGAACCGAGAGCCAATGGCCCCGTCCACTGACCCGGAGAGTCTTCCCCGACGTTGTTTTCTCACCAAGCTCACCAAGCTTGCTTACCCCTGCTGCATTTCAGAGCCATCGAGAAGCTAAGCGGGCATCAGTTTGAGAACTACTCCTTCAAGATTTCCTACATCCCGGATGAAGAGGTGAGCTCCCCTCCGCCCCCTCAGCGAGCCCAGCGTGGGGACCACTCTTCCCGGGAGCAAGGCCATGCCCCTGGGGGCTCTTCTCAGGCCAGACAGATTGATTTCCCGCTGCGGATCCTGGTCCCCACCCAGTTTGTTGGTGCCATCATCGGAAAGGAGGGCTTGACCATAAAGAACATCACTAAGCAGACCCAGTCCCGGTACGTGCCTCCGGGGCTTCCTTTGCTTCCTTCTGAGGGGTCCCCTGAGTGCTGGTGGGTCCCAGCCATCCTCAGGTTGCTATTGCTTGCATCAGCAGTGGGGGGCTGTGCTGTATGGGATGGTGGCTTCTTTAAACAGAACTAACAGACTAACATAAAGCCGGGGCTTTAATGAGCTTTCGTGCCAATGGCCTATAGGTCATACCCTGAAACACTACAGGTTCACAAAGAAGGTACTAATAACTTTACAGCCAAGAACTGTTCTCATAAGCTGACTGATGCTTATGAATGCATTTGTTTATAAAACAGCAGAGGTATGTGGCTGAACTTTGTGGGATCCTAGAACCCACATATCTTAGCTCTTACCTCCCCTCCTTAGTCAGAGCCCTGGGTGGTAGTCATTCTTTGAGACCTCCTAGATGGTGTCACTTTGCTGCGTAAAGGAGGTGGGTGAGTCACTGCTATATTGAGCAAGAAATAAAGTACATTAGCCCATGTTTAGTTTTCTGTCTAAGGAGACTGGATTGGTAGTAGGAGTTATAGTGGATAAAGTGACTTGTGGGGTTGTCATTATTGTGTGTTCATCAGACCATAGCATGATGTAATGAAGAAAGCACAGGACTTGAAAACAAAGACCCATGTTCAAGTTTTACCACTTAATGGGTATATGATCTCGGAAAAAATTTTAACCTCTCTGAGCATCAGTTGCTCCTTCTATAAGCCAGGATTATTATGAGAATTAGGACAGGGAGATTGGATGAAATAATTACTATGAAAGCACTTAAGTTGCAGAGCACCAAATTACTGACAAATATTAGTTATTTACATGCCTAGAGCGTTTTATTCAGATCATTGATTGTCTTGTAGCCTAAAAGAGAAAACGCTATTTTCTTCGAAGTGTCTGAGTTACTCCCAAATGATAGACACTTATATGAGTCCCAGAGTTCATAATTATAAGAGTGAAATGATGAGATAGAAGAGAGGGGAAGTACTCTCTAATGTTCCTTTTATTTTAAAAATCAGCCCTTTTTTCTTTCCCCTCCAAGTTTGCTTCATGGTGAAAGTGATGTTTATTTATGTGTCTTCTTGTTCCAAAAATTGTTTAAAGTGGCTTTAAGAATGCAACAAGTTTAAATAGAAGCGAGGTTAGTTCTCAAAGTGTGTGCCCATTCTTTTAGAAGTGGGCCAAAGACTTGGACCTGGGCTGTCTAACTGCCAAGGTAAAAGGGGATATAATCAATTTATGTGATTGTGAAAGTTAACAAAAACAAGGAGAGCCACAACTACCCAAAGAAGTCTGACAAAGTCATCAGGCTTTTGAGACACTAGTTTTAAGAGCCTGGAAGAAGGCAGGCTGCCAGTGGCAAGGAAACCAAAAACTTCGGCAGAGAGAGGGCATGGCTCCCATTTCTGTCCACGCTCGAATATATAAAGTTGGCTTGAATTCGGTGTTTGGATTTGGATTAACACGTGGCTTTTAAAAGCTGCAATCAGTTCAGAGCCCGGCGCTGTGCCAGTGTGCAGTATTACCCCTCTCTCTTTACTCTTACTTCGACGATCGTTTGAAAGACTACACAAAATCCTTCATTTACCAAACCGGCTCCCTCACCAAGTGGGCTTGGTGCCTTCGTCCCACAGCACTCCTGTAAAAAATAATCCCTTCTAAATGGAGCTGCAAAGAATTCAAGTTTGGCACAAGACCCCCTGCACTGCTTGCCGCCTTCTTGGAGAATGGCATTGGTTGCATATGTGCTAATGACACTTCCTTGTCTGTCTGCGTCCTTGCTGTACGTTGGCTGGTGTGACGCTTTCTTGGGACTAGGATCCTGTCCCAGATGATGTCGTGCTATGGCTCCTGATTCTTTCCCTACAGGGTAGACATCCATAGAAAGGAGAACTCTGGGGCTGCAGAGAAGCCTGTCACCATCCATGCCACCCCAGAGGGGACCTCTGAAGCATGCCGCATGATTCTTGAAATCATGCAGAAAGAGGCTGATGAGACCAAACTGTAAGTTTGCATGCAACGCCCAGATCACGCAACAGAGAATAAGAGTAGGTTCTCATTCATTTAACCTAAGAAATGTTTATGAAGCTGTAAATCTGTTACTTAGTAAAGGGAGCAGGGAACGGATTATTTGTTTTGTTTTGTTTTGCTGAGGAAGAGTTGCCCTGAGCTAACATCTGTGCCAGTCTTCCTCTATTTTGTATGTGGGTCGCTGGGAACAAAGCCGTGCAGGCTGAACTTAACCACTAGGCCATGGGGCCAGCCCCCAGGAAGGCATTATTTTTAAGAAATTTGTTCCTAAGGAGAATACAGTGAGAAATAGATATTTTACATTTATAATATGGCTGTTTTTCCCCTCATGTGTTTCTCTTGGTGATCTGAATGCTTCCATCACTCATTGGTAATAATTATTGGTGGGAACACATAGGCCCATGCTGACCAATGTCATGCAATGATGGAAATGTTCTGTATCTGCACTGTTCAACACGATAGCCACTAGCCACGTGTTGCTATTGAGTGCTTGATATGTGACTAGTGCAATAGAGGAAGTGAATATTTTATTTTATTTTGATTCAACTTTAGATAGTCACATGTATGACTAATGGCTATCGTATTGAATGGTGCAGGTATAGGATGTACGTTGTCATCAAAACCATGATTAACTGTTCTGGAGAAGGTGTTTGCCACCATCCTCCTAAATTATTTGCTCTCCTTTAAAATTGGATTACGTTTCCTTAAGTAGTGGAAACTGCTATCCAAGTGGCTGCTTTACCCTTCCTTTTTTCTTCTCTCTCCCACTCTCTCTTTCTGTTACAAAATACTTCTTAGGATTCCACAGCTTGATGAGAGCTGCACCAGTTTGAATGGCAAACACAGTTCTTACTAAACCAGTTGACTTTGTATTATAAATGAATTTATGGTACTAGAATAGACAATCTAATAAAAAAGGCTTTATGTCAGTTTGGCAAAATCTGCTTAAGGGCAGTAGTGGCAGTTTTATAGAGAAGCAGTGAGGGATGAATTGAATATAAAGTTAATTTAGCAAATAATATCAAATAAGAGTGTTCCAAAACCAAGAAGGTGAAAGTAGTCCTTAAAAGAAAAACATTGCACATCTCTTCTCAAGTTTCCTAAGGAGCTCTAACCTTTATTTACTCTACTTGGGGCTTTTGAAACCCCCGAATGCCATGGCTTAATTGGAAGAAGCCCCTCCCTCATCTAAGTTATTGAGAACTTTATAAATAACACCCTCCTTGGTCCTTTGACCCAAGTGCAAGCAACTTAAAATATTCAAATAATTTTAAAAAATCCTAATTTATAGATGGGGTTTTTAAGTTTTCGTGTAGAGCCAAGATAGAGTTTGAATATCTTTGAAATAAAATCTTCCTAAGTGTTGCCACAGTGTGCTAAATACTTTGCTGGGGGCTGAGGCTACTGTCATGAACAAGACCCAGTTCCTGCTTTCATGGAGCTTACAATCCAGTGGGAGAGACATTCGCTAAACAAATAATTACACCAGTAAGTTACTAAGTGCGGCTGTGAGAAGTGCTACACTGTAACTGGAGACCCTTGTCAAGGTTTTAGGACAGGAGGAGATTAGGGCGTTTCAGAGAAGACCTCCCTGTGTAAGTGACATTTAAGCTGAGCCCTGAGGTGGGTGAGTAGTAGGTGGAGGATGTAGGAGAAGAGGGATCCTAAACTTCCTTTTTATTCATTTGCCAAATATTTATTGAGTACCTACTATGTGCCAGTGAACAAGGCCAACAAAAAACCCTCACCTCTGAAAGTTACACTCTAGTGGAACTGCTTCAAGCATTCATTTATCTTGAGCATCTGTTAGATGCTTTTGGTCTCAAGTAACAGAAAACATATAACAAGTGGCTTAAGCACTAAGAAACAGTTATTATGTTACATAACAAGAAGTCCTAAGGTAGCATGACTCCAAGGTCAGTTGAATCAGGGACTCAAAGACCCACGACTTTTCTTTCTGCTTTACCTTCTTCAGGGGGTCTGATAATCCCCTGGTGATGACAAGATGGCTGTGGTGATTTCAGACCTTGTGTCTCCACAGAAAAATAATCAAAAGTTGAAAGAGAGGGCATCCTTTCTTGTTCTTTTTTTCAACTTTTTATTGTGGTAAAAAAAACACGTAACATAATTACCATCTTAACCATTTTTAAGTGTACAGTTCAGGAGTGTTAAGTACATTCATATTGTTGTGAAACAAATATCCAGAATTTTCTGTTTTGCAAAACTGAAACTCTATGCCCATTAAACAGCAACTCCCCTTTTCTCTCTCCCTCCAGCCCCTGGTAGCTCCCATTCTACTTTCTGTTTCTGTGAATTTTACTACTTTAGAAAAACTCAGATAAGTGGAATCATACAGTACTTGTCTTTTTGTGACTGGCTGCTTTTACTTAGCATAATGTCCTCAAGATTCATCCATGATATAGCATGTGACAGGATTTTCTTCCTTTTTAGTCCTGAATAATATTCCATTGTAGTATATATCACATTTTGTTTATTTATTCATCCATTCATGGACATTTGGGTTGCTTTTACCTCTTGGCTATTGTGAACAGTGCTGTTATGAACATGGGTGTGCAAATATCTATTGGAGACCCTGCTTTCAATTCTTTTGGATACATACCCAGAATTGGGATTGCTGGATCACATGGCAGTTCTACTTTCAATTTTTTTGATGACCCTCCAAGTAGTTTTCCATAGCAATTACACCATTTTATAATCCTGCAAACAGTGTACAAGAGTGCCAGTTTCTCTACATCCTCACCAACACTTGTTATTTTCTGTTATTTTGTTATTAATAGTCAAACTAATGGATATGAGGTAATATTTTGTATTCACAATATCTCATTGTGGTTTTTATTTGCATTTCCCTGATGATTAGTGATGTTGAGCATCTTTTCATATAATTGCTGGCATTTTTTATGTCATCTTGGGAGAAATGTCTGTTCCAGTCCTTGGCACATTTTTAAAACAGTTATTTGATTTTTTGTTGTTGAGTTGTAGGAGTTCTTTATATATTTTGCATATTAATCCTTTATCAGATATATGACTTGCAAATATTTTCCTTCCATTCCATAGGTTGTCTTTTCACTCTGTTGATTGTATCCTTTGATGCATAAAAGTTTTTAAGTTAGGTGGACTCCCATTTGTCTATTTTTGCTTTTGCCGTTGTGTTTTGGTGTCATATCCAAGAAACTGTTGCCAAGTCCATTGTCACGAAGCTTTTCCCCTGTGTCGTCTTCTAGGAATATTAGAGTTCTAGGTTTTACATTTAGGTCTTTAATCTATTTTGAGTTAATTTTTGTATATGGAGTAAGATAAGGGTCCAACTTCATTCTTTTGCATGTGGATATCCAATTTTCCCACCACCATTTGTTGAAAAGACTGTCCTTTCCCCATTGTGTAGCCTTGGCACCCTTGTCAAAGATCATTTTACCATATTTGTATGGGTTTATTTCTGGGCTCTCTATTCTATTCCATTGGTTTATTTGTCTGTCTTGATGCCAGTACCACACTGTTTTGATTACTGTAGGTTTGTAATGTGTTTTCAAATCAGGAGATGTGAGTCCTCGAACTTTGCTCTTTTTTGAAATTGTTTTGACTCTCAAAGTTCCTTTGAGATTCCATATAAATTTTAGAAAAAAATTTTCGATTTCCAAAAAAATTTTAGAAAAAATTTAGAAAATCTTTTTCTAAAAAATAGAAAAAAATGCCATTGGGATTTTCATAGGATTGCATTGAATCCATAGATAGTTTGGGTAGTATGGATGTCTAAACAACATTAAATCTTCCAATCCATGTGTCCAGGATGTCTTTCCATTGATTTTTGTCTTTTTAAATTTCTTTCAGCAATGTTTTGTAGTTTTCAGTGTATAAGTCTTTTACTTCCTTGGTTAGGTTTATTCCTAAGTATTTTATTCCTTGTGATGCTATTGTAAATGGAATTGTTTTCTCACTTGCCTTTTCAGATTGTTCGTTGTTAGTGTATAGAAACACAGCTGATTTTTGTGTGTTCATTTTTGTATCCTACGACATTGCTGAATTAGTTTATTAGTTCTAATGAGTTTTTTGTGGAATCTTTAGGGTTTTCTACATATAAGATCATGTCATCTGTGAACAGAGATGATTTTACTTCTTCCTTTCCAATTTAGATGCTTTTTATTTCTTTTCCTTAGCTAATTGGTCTGGCTAGGACTTAACAATACTATGTACAAGTGGTGAGAGTGGGCATCCTTGTCTTGTTCCTGATCTTAGAGGAAAAGCTTTCCGTCTTTCACCGTTGAATATGTCATTCACTATGGCCTTTGTCATGTTGACATAATTTCCTTCTATTCCTAGATTGCTCAATATTTTTTATCATGAAGGGTTTTAAATTTTGTCAAATGCTTTCTCTGTGTCAATTGAGGTGATCATTTGGTATTTGTCCTTCATTCTGTTAATGTGGCATATTACACTGATTGATTTTCATGTTGAATCATCCCTGCATTCCAGGAATACAACCCACTTGATCATAGTGTATAATCCTTTTTATGTACTTTATAATTCTGTTTGCTAGTATTTTGTTGAGGATTTTTGCATCAATATTCAACAGGGATATTGGCCTGTAGTTTTCTTTTCTTGAAGTGTCTTTGTTTGGCTTTGGTGTTAGAGTAAAGCCGGCCTAATAGAAATGAGCTTGGAAGTGTTCACCCCTCTTCAGTTTTTGGGAAGAATTGGAGAAGGATTGGTGTTAATTCTTCTTTAACTGTTTGATATAATTCTCCAGGGAAGCTATCTGGTCCTGGGCTTTTCTTTGTTGGGAGGTTTTTGATGACTTCTTCAATCTCCTTACTTATTATTGATCTGTTCAGATTTCCTATTCATAATTCAGTCTTGGTAGGTTGTCTTTCTAGAAATTTATCCATTTCTTCTAGATTATCCAATTTGTTGCTGTTCAGTTTCATAGTATGCTCTTATAATCATTTTTATTTCTGTGGCATCAGTGGTGATGTCCCCTCTTTCATTTCTAATAGCAGGTATTTGAGTGTTCTCTGTTTTTTCCTTAGTTAATCTAGCTTAAGAATTGTCAATTTTGTTGATCTTTTAAAAAAAACTAACTTCCACTTTCATTGATGCCTTTCTTTTGTTTTTTTGTTTTCTATTTTGCTTATCTCTGCTCTTATCTTTATTATTTCCTTCCTTATGCTAGCTTTGGGTTTGGTTTATTCTTTTTCTAATTTCTTGAGGTGTAAAGTTGTTGATTTGAAGTCTTTCATCCTGTTTTTTTAAATCCATTCAGCCAATCAGTGTCTTTTAATTGGGGAGTTAAATTGCTTAACATTTAAAGTAATCACTAATAGAGAAGGACTTACTATTGCCATTTTGTTGTTTTCTGTAGGTCTTGTAGTTTTATTGTTTCTACTTTTCTCTCTTACTGCCTTCCTTTAGTGTTGTTGTTGTTGTTGTTTTTGGTTTTATTAGTGATATGCCTTGATTCCCTTCTCATTTCCTTTTGGGTATATTCTGTAGATATTTTCTTTGTGGTTACCATTGCAATTACATAAAACATGTTAAAGTTATAGCATTCTATTTTAAACTAATAGCAGCTTAACTTCAGTTGCATTCAAAAACTCTACTCCTTTACAACTCCACTCCCCCTTATGCTGATGTCACAAGTTACTCTTTATATATGGTATATCTATTAACACAGATTTGTCTTTTTTAATGTTTTTGTCATTTAAATTTTATCCATCAGATTGCTATAGTGCAGGTTACTGTATTTGTATTTCTTTTTATTAGAGAACCTTATATTTTCATAAAGCTTTGTATGTCTGTCTACTGTCCATTCATTTCAACTTAAAAGACTCCTTTTAGCATTTCTTATAGAGCAGGTATAATAGTAATGAACTCCCTCAGCTTTTGTTTATCTGGAAAAGTCTTAATTTCTCCTTCGTTTTTGAAGGACAGTTTTGCCAGGAACAGTATTCTTGGATTACAGCTTTTTCTTTTAGCACTTTGAATATATCATTCCACTCCCTTCTGGCCTGCAAAATTTCTGCTGAGAAATCTGCCTATAATCCTGTGGAAACTCCCTTATAGGTTACTAATCACTTTTCTCTTGCTGCTTTCAAGATTCTCTCTTTGTCTTTGACTTTAGACACTTGGATTATAATGTGTCTCAGTGTGATTCTCTTTGGATTTATCCCAGTTGGAGATCTTTGAGCTTCTTGAATCTATATGTCTGTTTCTTCCTCAAATTTGGAAAGTTTTCCTCCACTATTTCTTTGAATAAGCCCCCTGCCCTTTCTCTCTCTCCTCCTTCTGGAATTCCCATGGTGTGTATATTGGGCCAGTTGATAGTGTCTTATAAGTCTCTCTTAGCCTTTCTTTTCTTTTTTTTTTTTTTTCCCTCCTCTGAGTTGATGATGTCCAATGACCAATCTTCAAATTTGCTGATTCTTTCTCCTGCCTCATCATGTCTGCTGTGGAACCCTTTAATGAACTTTTCCATCCAGTTTTTGTATTTTTTCAGCTCCGTTATTTCTGTTAGGTTTTTTTTTTTTTATAGTTTCTCTCTCTTTGTTGATATTTTCATTTTATTCCTGCATCATTTTTCTGATTTCACCTAGTTGTCTGTGTTCTCTTTTAGGTCATTGAGTATCCTTATGATAGTTATTTTGAATTCTTTGTCAGGTAGCTCATAGATCTGAGTTGCTTTAAGGTCACTTTCTGGAGTTTTATTTTGATTCTTTGATTTGGCCATGTTTCCTTGTTTCTTTGTATGCCTTGTAATATTTTCTTGGGAGTTGGACCTTTGGAAAAACAACCGCCTCTCACAGTCTTTGCCTACTTGGCTTTGTTCGGGTGAATACCTTCACCTCTCAAACTTCTGACCTCTTTCTCGCCTGGCTTCTGATTCTGGAACTGCAGCTCTGCCATACTGTTCAACTCTGTTTTCCGTGGCTTCCAGATTCTGGCACCAGTCCTGTCAGCCCTCCGAGTCAGGCGAGACAGAAACGAATCTCTCAGGCAGCTCCCAGACAAGCCAGAATGTTGAATTCATGGTTCAATCTTTTGTTTCCATCCCAAGGGAGAAGCCCTGGTGTGGGAGATTTCCTCCCGCTTGCTCCTTGTTATGCTAGATAGCGGAAGGAGCACAAACGTGCCTGCCAAATGCCACAAACATTCTGATCCCTTTTGCTGGAATCCCTTGGGTTCTCTAATGGCTTGGGGGTGTTGTAGCTTCTTGGTCAATCTCTAGAGTTTTCACAGAGGTGTTCTGGCCTGTCCATTGTTGTTAACTTGATATCTTTTTGGGGTTGGAGGATCTGTAGCTTCCTAGTCTGCCATCTGGGTAATATCGTTTTCCCTTGTGCCTTTTTTAAGAGCAAGGAAAACCTTCCTAAAGTCACCCAACAGACTTCTCCTCATACCTCGTTGGCCAGGTCTGCCTCATGGACCCACTTCCAGCCAGTCACAACAAGAGAGTAAAATAACCATGATTTGGCTTATGTTAATCAGAATTCATGCTCTGAGATAGGTGAGGGATTGAGCCTCTCCGAAAGCCCATGGCTATTGGTACCCGAAAAAAGTCTTCCATCTGTGAGAAAAAAGCAGGGTAATAGCTTTTGGGAGGCAACCACTGTGCCCACCTTAAGTGTTAAATTGTTCTTTGTCTCTTTTAGAGCTGAAGAGATTCCTCTGAAAATCTTGGCCCACAATGGCTTGGTTGGAAGACTGATTGGAAAAGAAGGCAGAAATTTGAAGAAAATTGAACATGAGACAGGGACCAAGATAACAATCTCATCGTAAGCTACCCATAAGATTAATTGTGCCCAATAATAGAGAATTTAAGCATTTTAATATGCCCAACTCATTCATCTGCTTTTCCATAAAATGGGAATATATAAGTGATGTAATTATCTCCCAGACCATCAAAACAAGTACATAAATAGTTACCAGTCAAACCTTTTCTACTGTGGATAAGATCTAAGTCACTACTGTGATTTGAGATAAGAAGGCAGGTATTCCGTACCACAGTGTGCAGTGAGGGAATCTCACCTCCTCCACCAAGACTTATTTGCGATCTTTCTGAGATTTTATTTTTCCTTTTGAAAAAAGGAAATTTCTCTTTTTTCCCCGGTGGCCAGCTTGCAGGATTTGAGCATATACAACCCTGAAAGAACCATCACTGTGAAGGGCACAGTTGAGGCCTGTGCAAATGCTGAGATAGAGATTATGAAGAAGCTGCGTGAGGCCTTTGAAAATGATATGCTGGCTGTTAATGTAAGTGCCTGATGCTTTCTTCTCTGCTGGTTTTCACGTGTGTTTTCAGGCAGGACCCAAGCTTCTTTAAGAGTAATTGTCATTCAGCTAATAAAGAAGCACCTTAGAATAGGTATGCAGAATTATTCCTGTGTTTTTGAGGCAAGGGCATTAAAACAATCAGGAAACCAACCAGGTAAATTATGATAAATGCACTGGACAAAATAGGATGAAGCCATAACTCATAATAAAATCATAACTTTGAAGAATGAGGAATTGCTTATGATGTAATGTTAATTAAGAAAAGAATATGTAAAAGTGTATATAACTAGGATAACAATTATGTAAAATAGCATGGATCAAAATGACTGGAAGACTTCATACAAAAAATAAAAATAGCTACTTTGTTAGGAAAGTGGGATTTTATTTTCCTCCTTTCCAAACTTTATATAATATTGTCCTATTACTTTTTAAATTTTAAAAATACATACTTTAAAATTAACTTCTGATTTTCATCTCTTGCTTATTGATCTGCTCTTTTAGATTGCACAATGAATGTTGTCAACCACCTAAGTTCTCACTAATACTTCCAGCAAACTGGTTTGGGTTTGTCCTTCCTGTTACTGCTACCTAGTTCCCATTTTATAATGGGGAGACACCAGTCTGGCAATGAGAAATCTTAAAAATATTTGTCCATCAGCAAAACCCAAGCTCAGCTCAGCTCAGAATAAATTTTTTCATTTTTTATTATGATTTTCTAACATATACAAAAGAGGAAAGGATAATATGATAAACCCTCATAGATATATAGTTATCAACTTCCGTCATTATCAACTCATGACCTGTTTTGTTTCATCTGAACCTTCATCCACTTCCCCACCTGCCTTGGATGACTTTGAAGCGAATCCTAGACCTGGTAACATTTCATAGAGGGACAAGTGTTGACAAAGAGCTATGTAGGTTAAACCCAGTTCCCTCATGTAGCCTGTTCCACAGGACCCTCTTACTCACATCAGTGTCCTCTCCCCTACCTTCCCCTGGCCCCCAGCTCAGCAGCCCACATCACATCGTAATTGTGGGACATGATGAGAAGATTGCAGTGTGACCTTCTCCCCCCATTTGTGTGTATTTGGCTGTGGAAGTATCATCCAGTGATCTCGTTTTCTTCTTTTGGGCTCTTGATGTCTTATATGAACATCTCTTTCTGTGAACACCTGAAAAATCTACAAAAGGGTCTGGGTGCTCCACATACCTTCACCTGAACATACATATACTTAGATTCATTCATGTCTGTACCGAAGTCATGCATTGACAGATGAGTAACAAAATCACTAGATCTTATATATCAAATGGGGTAAAGGTTAAGGATTCCACCTCTGGTATTCCAAACATTCTAAAAGAAGACAAGTTACTCGGTGACCCTGGCCACAGATAGAATAGAAAATGTTAGAGAACTGCTTAGTGTTCAGGGGACCAAGGTGGGGGCAGGTCAGACACAGGCCTGGGTGGGTTGCTCCATCCTTCTGCCTCCGAAGGACTGTGTGGTTAAAACTCACCCCCAGCCTATGTAAGCATCCCGTGTTTAAATGTGAAATAAGCAAGCAAGGTAATCATGAAGATGGCAACTAAATGGTGAAAAAGCCAAAGTTGTGAACAATCCTGAATCCGGGTAATGGAGTTTACATATGTGGTATCCTGGTGAAGGGTCTGATCTTTCCCTGGATAGAGTTGGAAAAAAACTGTTAATCCAGTTTGTTTTAAACATAGTCATTCAACAAATATTTATTGAATACTTACTATGTACCAGGCGCTGAGCACACAATACTAAGTAAGATAGCTTCTATCCACAAGGAAATTATGCTTTTAAAGGGGAAGCGGTAACAACACAGCTGATTCACATACCGTGTGATGAGTGCTATTTTAAGGAAACATAGGAGTGTTGAGATCACACAAAAAAGGCACTTGAGTTGAGACCTTTGGGGTGAGAGAAGGCTTCTTGGATGATGGGACACCTGAGCTCATGTGAAATCCACAGGATGAGTAGGACTTAACCAGGTGAGCAGGGGGAGAAGCACATTCCTTGCAAGGTGGACAACATGTGCAGGGGTCCAGAGGTGAGAGAGGAGCAGGATTGGGCTGGATGGGGATGAGAGGTTAGCAGGAGAGAGGCTGGTGAGGTCACCTAAGTCCCCAGGAAGAGCCTCGTTTGCTGTGTTACGACGTGTAGACACTCTCGAGGGTGGCCAGAGAAGCTTTGAAGGAAGACTGTGGTCAGGTTGAGGTTTGGAGAGCCCACCCCGGCAGCACAGTGGGGAAGAGGTCCACCGGGCCAGGGGGGAGCTGATTAGGAGACTCTGGTCCCAACCAGAAAGAGGTAGAGGTTGACCCAGGCAAGCTGGGCCTCTCTGGTCTCCTCCCCTCATCTTTTTCTCCATTTCTATTCCCAGCAACAAGCCAATCTGATCCCGGGGTTGAACCTCAGCGCACTTGGCATCTTTTCAACAGGACTGTCCATGCTGCCTCCACCAGCAGGGCCCCGAGGAGTTCCCCCCGCTCCCCCCTACCACCCTTTCGCTGTAAGTAGCTCAGCATTCAGAGGTTTGCTCGTGCGCTGGGCACCCCCAGGCTGCAGCATTACTCTGCTGTGTTGATCAGAGCTAAAGCTTTACTTTGGAGGCCATGCTCGTGATTAAATTGATTATAGAATGAATCCAGCATTTCTTAGGACTTCTTCCTAATGGACAGATTAATATTATTAAACCATCCTCTAAATGTGTGCTCTTAAACGTAGTATATATCATATCTAAGAAAGAAAGAAACTACTAGAACATTCATTAACTAGAAGCCTATTTATTGGAAAAAACCATTAGCTCAAATAAGAACCTTCCTGAGTGTTGTTCATTTATTAAAATATTAAGGTATCTGGATGACTCTGGGAGTTAGATGTCTGTATAATTCCCACCTCTGTCTACAAGTCACTTGCATTATATTTTATAAGTAGGCAGTTTTTAAAAGAAAATAATACAGGGTTTGTTTCTCAACACTTAGCACAATGCCTGGCATTTAGTAGGTTCTCAATAAGTATTTATTGTTTGAGTCACAATTAATAACAAAAGAAGAAATGCGATTTTCAGGAGTTTTCTACTTGTTGCTCCTATTCACAAGCATTATTCAAGATCAATACATTACCAAATTGGGGTTCAGGATACTTAACAGGTTGGTTTTTTTTCTTTCCTAATTCTTCCCCACACATATTGCTTATTTCTGAAGCAAACTGTCTTTCCCCCAATGTTTATACTGTTTAAATGGGAAAAATCAGGTTGGTGAACTCTACTTCATCCACTCCTTTCTTGTGAAAGGTGGTCTCCAGTGTAGGCATTGCCATGTGAGAATTCCTAGGAGCTCCTTGGGTTATCTGTAGAGAGCTGGAATGAACCCACTGTGCTTTTCTGCCAACAAAATACAGACGTGAACTGGCACCCGTGTCCTTAGTCTCAGGAACATACAATCTTGTTTATAGACAGTTCTTCTGAGTCATTTCTAAATCTTCAGGCCATTTCATTAGAGTTACATCCACTTTCCCTTAAACTGAAGGATAAGGCCGAATATTGAGCTGTGTATGTTTGGGGGGGGGTGTGTGTGTTGGGGAGAGCTGGGGACGTGGCAGCTGTTATGGTCGCGTGGCTGCTCCAAGGAGCAAGAACAACTATGACAGGTGCACGTCCCCATACATTTCCTGTAAGATTTGAGAATGACCGAGCTTGGTACAATTAAATGGCATTGAGGCACATCTCATTTCTTGGGAGAAAGTCTATATGTACTGCCCACAGAAGAAAACATCAAAAGCCAGGCTACCCTCTCTACCTAAATAACATAAGTGGTGCGAGAAAAAAGGTATAATAAAATAGACCACATCTAAAACTGATCATCTAAAATAGAGGTGAGCAAGCTACAGCCCATGGGCCGAGTCTAGCCCACCACTTCTTTTGTAAATTAAGCTTTATTGAAACACACCCATGACCAAATGGTTTACATATTGAATGTTTGTTTTCCTGCTATGATGGCAGAGTGGAGTAGATGTGATAGAGACCCTCTGAGCCTCAGAGCCTAAAATATTTATTTGGCCCTTTACAGAAAAACTTTGCAGATCCCAAAACTAAAACAAGAGGAGAAGTTTTCATGTGAAAGCAGACTATTTTCTAAACTCGACAATAAGTTTTGCCAGTTGGAAAGCTTCCTTTACATCTGAGATTTTTACTAAAAGTAGTATTTTAAACTAAAACAGTAGTAGTATTTTACTAAAGCATAGTTTCTGTTCTTTATAAATTAGATTTTAAAGAAAATCTCTTATTTAAGCTAAAAGCCATGCAGTTCTGATCTTGATCCCGTAGATCAAGATTAGATTCTGATCCAGAGCACGCAGTTGCCTAGCCTCTGTGACAACATGGCTCCTGCAGACGTCCCCTTCAGGCAGTTGCAGAAGCGCAGGCCCAAGGCGTGGAGGTGGCCATTGCAACCCACTTGTGTGGAACCTGGGAGAGGTCCCCAAAGCCACACCTGCAGAGTCTACACTATGGGCTGAGTGGGCTTCCCTGGTGGGCCCAGCCCACCTGAGAAGGACAGGGTAGGGTGGGGTGGTGGGGATACATTAAATACTTATAGAATATTGTTTTCCTGTCACATAGCCATTCAGATTTCAAAGGACTAGGGTATTTCTTGGTTGCACTTAGACATCACAAAACTTTACTGTTTTTGCTCTTGGCATCCAAGGGTGAGGCAGTCTGTGTACCTCCTTACAGCTGGCTCACACATGCGTGGGTTGGTCTCGAAACTCTGGAATTTTTAATGCATATGTGTATGTATGAAAAGTCATTTTTTATTATTTTCTGGTGACAAAAGTAATACGTACATAGTATTTAAGAAGTAAATAATAGAGAAATATAGAAAGTGCAAGGTTTTTCTTAGTCTAGAGATAACCACTATTTCAATGTATACATGTGGGTGTGTGTAATACAATTTATTTCTATACAAATTGTTTATATATATGGTATATATATTCCAAATTTTCAGTCTACAGTGGAAATCCTTGTATATATATCTTGGCTCTCTTATCCAGTTATTTCCTCAAAATAAATCCCTGGAAATAGAATTGCTGGAGCCAAATAACGTATACATTTTATATAGAGTGTATCATTATAAAATATATAAATGTTGATACATAATATATACATTTTGATACATAAAGGATTTACTACTTTTCATTCCCATCAAGAGTATGTGACAGAGGGATTTTTTTCTCCCATATCCTCACTACCAATATACTTAGTTCTTGCAATCTAGTACATTAAAATATACATTTCTTTTGTTATTATGAGACTCAACACTTTTGAGTTGATTTGCCGTCTTATCTCCTTGCTAATAAATTGTCTTTCTGTATCCCTTCCCGTCAGTCTATTGAGAGGCAGTATAGGTTCTGGAGCCAGACTGCCTGCGTTTGACTCTCTGCATCATCACTTGTTATTTTTAACCCTGTGCAAGCACCTAAACCTCTTTGCATCTCAGCATCCCTGTCTGTAAGATGGGGATAATAATCGTACACATACCACGGGGTTGTTGTGAGAGTTATTAAATACGTTAAAACCTGCACATAGTAATTGCCATGTAAATCCTAGCTGCCATTATCGTCTTTTCCCCCCCATCTTTTTCTTAGTGATTTGTAACAGCTAAGTAAATATGAAGGCAGTTAACCATTTATCATATTGTAAATATTTTCCACCGGCTTGTCATTTCTCTTTGCTTTATTTTGTGATGTCCCATGCCATAATAATTTAAAATAGACATATTTTGAACAAACGAACTATTATATGAAGTAAAATATCGATGTTTCCCTTCAGCTTTCCTTCTCTTACCCAGATTTCACCTGACAACACACCCCAGAAGTTTAGCACTGTTATGTCTACACAGTTTTTAAAAAATGTTTTCTTAACATATGTACAATGATATTATTCAGAAATACAAATGGAATGATGCTATACTTAGTGAATTACAAGTTTCTTTTTTACTTTACATCTTTCCATAGCTAGACCTAATTCTCTTTACTGGCTACGTAGTATTCCACTGTATGAATTTACTATAATTCTTCTACTGAGCACATTTTTAGACATTGGGATTGTTTCCAGGTTTCCTCTACTACAAATAGTGTCAAAACGAATATCCTTATACATAAGTCTTTGCACACATGTGTATGTCTGGAAGTAGATTCTTTCTAAAACTGGAATTATTGCGTCAAAGGGTACATGCATTTTAAATTTTCACAGATTTCCCTACAACAGAATTCATGGAGAATTTTAAGAATTAAGGTAGTTAAATCCACCAATTTAACTAACGTTTGCCTTTATGGATTTCTGGCCTTTGATGACATGCTAAGGAATAAGCCTTCTCCCATCCAAGACTGTAAAAGTATTCTCCTATGTTTTCTTAAAGAACCCCTGCTACCACAGACGCATCCCTTTTTTTGTGCTTTTTGATGAGGAAGATTGGCCCTGAGTTAACATCTGTTGCCAGTCTTGTGCTTTTTTTTTTTTTCTCCCCAAAGTCCCAGTGCATAGCTGTATATCCTAGTTGTGAGTCCTTCTAGTTCTTCTCTGTGAGATGCTGCCACAGCATGGCTTAATGAGTGGTGTGTAGGTCAGCACCCAGGATCCGAAACAGTGAACCCCGGGCCACCAAAGTGGAGTGTGTGAACTTAACCACTACACCACCTGACCAGCCCCCTCCCGTGTTTTCTTATAGTAACTTTTTGTTGTTGGTTTTTGGGGATTGTTTTTCATATTTATATCTGTAATCGGGAATTTGTCTTGACTTATACTTTGAGATAGGGATCTAACTTTATTTTTTTTCCACAGTTTTCCCCAAGTCATTTACTGAATAATGCACCATTTTATCAAACAATTTGAAATGCCAGCTTTGTCATACACTAAGTTACCACTTAGTCATATTCCTGAACTCTATTCCGTTCCATTCATCTCTCTACACTGCACTTCTTGTAGTTTTATACTATCTTCAACAGTTTTAACAGCAGGGTTATTTGTTTCTCAAAGAATGAATTGGAAAGAAGGCCAACTTTTACTACACTTGTGAAAATTAAAGAATAGATAGGGATTTTCTGGTTCCTTGAAGATTTTATAAAACCCATCAGTAAAACATCTGGACTTAGCCCCTTTTGTTTGGAGAAAGATCATTTACAACCTTTTCGATTTCTTATAAGTTTTTGACTTGGTTTTGTTATTTATATTTTCCTATAAAAGTATTCATTTCATCTCTCTTTTCATATGTATTGGCATAAAGTTGTACAAAGCAGACTGTTCCCTTTTAAATCTCCAAACCTGTGGTTATATCTCTCTTTTATTCCTAACATCATGTATTTGTGTTTTTTCTTTTTTTTTCCTCGATCAACTTTGCTGGGGATTTTTCTATTTTTTAAATTTCTAAGTGCTCGAGGGTTTCTTTTTGTTATCTTGAAATTATTTCCTGTACTTTGTACTCAGAGAATATTATTGGAACATTTGTGATTTTTGTGGCCTTTTGCATCATCAATTTTTGAAAACCATTTGGTTTTCAAAATGGTTTCTTGACATTTGGAAAGATAACCTTCTCTGACGGGCTCAAAGTTGTGTTTATAGCTGTAAAATCAAGCTTCTAATTGGTGGCTCAGATCCTCTATATAATTTTTTATCAATACGACTTACTAAATTTTGAGAGCAGTTTACTGATATTATTTAGTGGGTTTTGATCATATAATTCTAGAAATAATGTGGAATTCTAGTCCAAATTATAAAACTTTCTTTCATTATGAATATACAGTCTCATAATCTACAGTTACTTAGAATTAACTAAACTTTTACTGGTTTCTTTGCTCACTGCAGACAGTTTCTTGTGCTCCATATCCTCTCATTTTTTGAGGTATTGGTTTTTTTTTGTCTGGAGTACTTCCTCAAACAACTTTTTTTTCAGGAATAATATGTAAGTAACATAATTTCTAAACCATTCTTTTTCTGAAAATGGCTTTCTTTTCCCCTCACACATGAAGGAAAGTTCAACTGGGTGTCCAGAAATTCTAGGGTCATTGTTCCTTCAGAACTCAGAAAACAGTACTTGTAGTGTTTCCTTTGTCAGATAAGTGTGATTCTCTTTCACCCTGATTCTCTTTTTTTGTAGGTAACTTCTTTTTTCTTCTGTCTGTAAGGTTTTTTTGCCTTCCCCCTTGGAATTCAGAAATCTGAATCTGAGCCCTTTGATCTGATCATTCAAGTTTTTCTTTGGCTCAGGAAAATCTTTTGCTTCTGTAATTAGTTTTCGTATCACTTCTCTTCTCTCCACTTCATTTCTTCCTTCCTGAGGTCCCACTTGATGGATGGAAGATCTGTTCCCTCCACTCTTCATGTCTCTAATGCCCTCTTTTTGTTTTCCATGGGTTAATCTTCTGATGCACACGTTGGCTTTGCAGGAGTGTCTCTTCTATGTATCCTGCTTTTATTGAGTTTTACTTCACTGATCACGTTTTTAATCTCCAAGATCAATCTAGTTCTCTGATTGGTCTTAACTCATAGCAGTCTACTCACGTATTAAAGCACTGTCCTCTTGAATCTCCCCTCTTTCGTGCTGCTCATTCTCCATATATGAATTTTAATTGTCCATTCATGCTTTTAAATACACTCAACAGATGGCATTTTAGAATCCTTAGGGGGGCTTTATTATAACATGTGCCATAGGCCCCACCTGAACCAGTGAATTCGGAAGGTTCCAGGTGAGGGCAGTGTTGGATGTGGTGGTTAAGATCCTGGGCTGCGGGATCACACACACAGACTGTGCTCCAATCTTAGCTCTGCCTCTTGCTTCCTCACCAGTTTCTAGTCCCCATCAGCTCTGGAGGTTGTCCTATGAGAGCACGCAGGTGGATAAGCAGCTGCTGTGGGGAGGCACTTGGAAAAGCTGGGGCAGAACAGTGCCCCTTCTGAATCTTGGAAAGCTCTGCCCATGACACTGACTTCTCTGGCCAAGTCCACTGCCCTCGCCCAGGCCCACGCCCAGATCCCTGTTTCCTAGGGAGAGCCCCTGCCATCTTTGCAACAAGGCATCGTTACATTGAAGCTATTTAAGTATTTGAGCATAATTTGCAGTCTTAACCCCTGCCCTCTCCACTACCCCATTCCCACCCCTCACTCCTCCCGCCCCAGTTTCTTCATGCTTCAGAGTACTACCTCAATCATGCATCGGATGGTCACACATAACAGCTTGGAACTGAGGATCTGGCAGTTCTTCCAGGAAAAGCAGGCCCAACTGTTTGAGTTCCCTTTTCAGTTTTTACAAGTTTGGTGTATGCACCAACCTACCCCTGCAGTCAGTGTAGAGGAAAAGCAGATACCAGTTTCCCTCCAACTGAGAATTTGAAATGAACCAGGGGATAATAATGACCCCCCCACCCCCCACCTTGCTGCGTCACTGTTGGCAGGGGGTGGGCGCACACCTGGCAGGGGTGCCTTCACCAGACACCTCCTCTCTCCCTCCCCAATATCATAATGCTTTTGAAACACTCAAAAATAAAGTAGCTTCTCCCTCATAAAATAGCTGGGGACTCTCAAACTAGGACAGTGAGCCCCACTGCCATGTTGGGGTTGGGGTTACCTACTGACCTCCTTCTCTCAGGGCTGTTGGTTGGTCAGATGGCTACAACCTGCTCCCGTTAGAGAGCATTTGTTCAGATCATCAACAACTCTTCTAATCATCATGACTAGGCATGTTTGGAAGCTCTCGCTTCCGTTGGAGGTTGTAGACGCCATGTAAGCTTGGGGGGGATGGGAAAAAGAAAGTGTGCTCTGAAAAGACACACACTTCATTATGAACATGTACTCGTTTAACACGCATTGATTCAGCCCACATGATGCCCAATGATAGAGTCTTCCATTCCTGTGACCTCATTGAATGCTATGTAACATCCTTCAGGGGCAGCCCTTGTACTTAGGGTCAAATCCAGGCCCAAAACAAGGCCCACAAGGCCCTGCGTGGTCTTGCCCTGCCTGCCTCCCTGTTGTGGTATCCTGCTATACTCTTACCTGCTTTCACCACACCGGCTTCTTTTCTGTTTTTCAAACAGGCCAACCCCTTTCCTACCTCTGGACCTCCAAGAACCCTGCTTAGAATGTTCGCTCCCCAGTGCCGTCACAGGGCTCCATCTCCTTTGTGGGTCCCAACTCAGAGGTCACCTCCTCCAAGAGTCCTCCTTGACCACTCCAGCCGAAGTCGCCATCCCATCCCTCATCTATGCAGCTCCCTTTCCCCACATCGTCCTGGTCATCTCTTTCACAGTACTGTCTGCCTCCCCAATAGAACCTAAGTCCCGTAGTGGCAGTGACCATTTCTGTCTCAACAGCTCTGTGCCCAGCACCTAGGACAGTGCTTCACACATAGTAGATGCTCACATATCTTTTGAATGAATAATTGAATGAACCGCATAATGATATTAAAAATCCATTTGTGGATGAGGCTCAGGAAGGCTGAATAAATTGTTCCCTTCTATAGAGCTAGTGATGCAGACTCTGGTCTTCTGAGTCTTCTGGCTCCAGAAATCAACTTATGTCCACAAAGTCTAGTGGCAGAAAATCAGCCAGAAATGAGCTTCTGATTGCTGAGTTCAGGCTCTTTCCTCACAATTTCCCAGCTGTAACTCATGAATGAAAAGGGGAGTGGGGATTGGTCCATTTCATCCTTTTACAGCTGATTCTCTCCCCTAACCCAAGTGGTAGATCTAAATTTGATAACAGTGTTTCTGTCAGGAGTATTTGAACTCAGAATAAGAGCTACACTGTGGCCAGTATATTCTTGGCATCACACAAGTGAGGCCAAATCACAGTTCAAAACAATTATTTCTGGGTCTGGCCCCATGGCTAAGTGGTTAAAGTTCTACATGCTCCGCTTTGGTGACCCAGGTTCACAGGTTCGGATCCCAGGTGCGGACCTGCTCTGCTCATCAACCATGCTGTGGAGGCGTCCCACGTACAAGGTAGAGGGGGATTGGCACAGCTGTTGGCTTGGGGCTGATCTTCCTCAATCAAAGGAGGAGGAGGATTGGCAGTGGATATTAGCTCAGGGCGAATCTTCCTCACACACAGAAAAGAAGAATTATTTCTGCTATGAGGGCTGTAGGAAAGGCTCTCCAGGCAAGGAGGGCAAAAGCATCCTTTCCCCAAGAACTTTGAGCAAAAAAGCTGCAGGAATTCTCCCCCCACACTCCATGGCCCCATGGCCCACGACAGGGATCTACACAGAGAAGGGTCTAGAGGTGAGGCTCTTCAAGAAAGAGACGGGGCCAAGGAAGCCAAACCTCTTCACTCAGCTTCCTTTCGAAACTAGAGGTTGCCAGGAGAACGCTGATATCATAGCACCCTCTTGTGGGCGTGAGGTGTCACTGCAACAAAGGATTGCGCTATAGTGATGATTCCCTTCCACAAGCGTAGCTTTGTCCTCCGGAGGTGCTCTGGGCACCTAGAGCACCCCTGGGGGACACTCCCCACTGTGTTGACATCTCTTCTTCCCCACGTCTAGAAGTCCACTCTCCAAGCTCAGAAAGGGGAACAGTTTCATTTTGTCCGTAATGAGTCACGAGGCGAAGTTGTGATCTGGAGCTCAGACTTCAGCTAGAGATTCAGGGGACGAAGGACACCATAAGACTTTCTAAAGGGCCCTCAAATGAAAGCTAGGTCCCGTAAGTCCAAGCCTCACCCTCGTCTTACCACTGTTGGACGGTCCTCCGAGGAGGCTGTGTCGTAGGGTCGTCCTGAGGGGTTGGGCCCATGGTGCTCAGAGCCGTTCAACCCCTTTTCCCGTAACAGGCACGCCAGTGTTTGCTTGGCCTTATGTAAAGCACAGTTAACTAGACTGTGCTGACTGGTCAATGGCTTGCCCGTAAGAATATATAAAATCAGACATATTCCTGCCTTGCAGACTATTGTGAGGATGAAAAGAGTTTATGAATAGATAGAAAGTTTCTACCACACTGCCTAGTACACAGTAGGTATTCAATCAAAAGCAGCTACTTTTAAAATGTTATTTTTCTAATAGCTCTGTTTTCTTCTATCCGCATCTGCCTTCCTGTCCCATGCTCGCCCTCCCCACACTCACACACAATATATTTATTCATTCATTTTCTTTCTCTCTTCTCCACCTTTTTTTTTTTTTTTTAAAAGATTGGCACCTGAGCTAACATCTGTTGCCAGTCTTCTTTTTTCCTTCTTCTTCTTCTTCTCCCCAAAGCCCTCCAGTACATAGTTGTATTTTCAATTTGTGCTATGTGGGATGCTGCCTCAGCATGGCTTGATGAGCAGTGCCATGTCCGCGCCCAGGATCCAAACCAACAAAACCCTGGGCCGCCGAAGCAGAGCACGCAAACTTAACCACTCGGCCACAGGCCCGGCCCCTCAAGCTCTTTTTCAGTTTCTCCATTCTCAGTCTCTCCGTTCCTTCTGAGACTCTGATGGAGCTCACTGATCTGACTTCCCAGGAGCACATTTGCTTGTTCCGAATAACTCTTGGTTATTGTCCTAGCACTCTCTGCTCCTTTGTATCCAGGGTTCATAATGCCCCAGAAATAGAAGCCACTGGTCCTGCCTCTTGACCTGAGGACAGGTTAAAAGAGTGTGTGGCAGGTTATCACTCCCATGGAGAGATGCTAGGAAGCCTAAAGCATGGCTCAGCCAGAAGTGATCAACATTCAGCCCAGCCCAGTGCTCGGAGGGGAAGTGGAGCAGAGGTCTGAGCTGCAGAGGGACAGGTGTGCAGATGCGACAATGGGGCCAGGTGATGGTGCAGAGACCTGTGTCACGTGTGGGAATCTTGCCTCCATGAGGTTGGTGAATGACTTAGAGCACCAGCTGACTGACTGTTTCTCTCATACTGCAGACCCACTCCGGATACTTCTCCAGCTTGTACCCCCCTCACCAGTTCAGCCCGTTCCCGCATCATCACTCTGTAAGTGCCCCTCAGTTCAGCGCCATCCACCACTTTTCCCTCTCCTGTGCCTGACACCACATAGTCCTTGGCAGACTGGCCAGTGGATGTTCACAGTGTGAGTGTTGGGTGCTGTGGTTCTGGGTCATCCTAGGAGGGACACATCAGAGGGCATAAGCACACCAGACTACCCAGCATTCAAGTGGACTATAGGTGTTCAGAGTGCTCGTGCTGTCCCGTTCAGCAGTCCTGCTGATGCTTACAAATCCCATAGGTGGCAGGAAACTGGTGCAAATGAGCCATCATAGGTCAAAGTAGGAGGTGATGTTGGACTAAAGAACAGGGTTCCTAGAGATCTCTGAACAAAGTCTAGCAAATGGGATCATGTCATTCCCACAAACCCTATAGCGAGGACCCCTGGTGGCCTTGCCCATGTCTCTCTGGGCTGTCACCATGCAGCCTCATCAGGGTGGGTCTAGTGGCCATCTTGTTTGGAATATGACACCGCTCTTGCGAATATGCCATTCCTGGCTACAATGTCGGGTGGGCAGCTTCCCGTTCCCTCTAACAAGTGCCTCAGGGCCCCGTCCTCAGGCCTTGGGTGTTTGATTACTATATTGATTTCTTGGATGAAGACACAGGAGAACTACATATCACGTTTGTATACGACAGAAAACCTGTGAACAGACAGCTTTCTGTATCCGGCAAATTCAGAGCTGCTCAAGAGGAGTTTGCATTTTGATTGCCTGCCATCCTCCCTGTGTTCAGGTTCCTTTCTCAAGTTTCACACCTGCAGAGCCCCAGGCCACAGAAGAATCCCATGCACCATTTTGGCCATTTCCTGGGTAGTGTGGCCTCCCTACCACGTGCTTCGTGGCAGATGCTCAGTAACTGTTGAGTGCCTTGAAGGAGCAACCCCAGCGGGAATGATGTCTTCTGTCTTGTCTTGCCCTTACAGTATCCAGAGCAGGAGATTGTGAATCTCTTCATACCAACCCAGGCTGTGGGGGCCATCATCGGGAAGAAGGGGGCGCACATTAAACAGCTGGCTAGATTCGCCGGTGCCTCCATCAAGGTAAAGCCACTTCATCCCACCTCTTCCAACATCCCTCCCCACCCCCCATCCTTGTTCCTTCTGTCAGTCCCATCCAGGGACTGAACCCCACAGGACCTGGAAAATTTGCCCCCAGGACATTTGCTCTCATCTTTATCTCTCTCATTCCTTTTTTGTTCAACTAACAACTGAATTAGAAAAAATAGGGGCTGGCCCCATGGCCAAGTGGTTAAGTTCGTGTGCTCTGCTTCGGCGGCCCAGGGTTTCACCCATTCAGATCCTGGGCGCGGACATGGCACCGCTCATCATGCCATGCTGAGGCAGCATCCACGTAGCACAACCAGAGGCACTCACAACTAGAATAATCAACTATGTACTGGGGGGCTTTGGGGAGAAGAATAAAAAAAAAAAACGAAGAAGATTGGCAACAGTTGTTAGCTCAGGTGCCAATCTTTAAAAAAAAAAAGAAAAGAAAATACATGAAATAGAAAAAACAGATAAGCCAACCTGGTCCTCTTTGGTTTACCACTGTCCTCTTCTCAAGAAGGTAAAGCAAAGAATGGCTGAGGGTTTTTCCCAAGTCAAGGCAGTGGACTTAAGTGGAGTGATAATTTATACTTAGCAGTTACCAGTTCTTTGATGCTTTAATTAGTCTCCACTTCAGAAACCCTGGAACTTTGAAAAAATAATTTGAATGAAAAAGTCTTTGAAAAGCAATGACAAAACCATAGGTAAACAGAGCAGCTGGTGACATAACCTGATATGCAGCCCTAGGCCTGAGCAGAGGAGGCTGAGGAAGGAAGGCCCTTGATTTATGGAAATGGTCGCGAGTGCAGACATAGCAGCAGTTCCATACCCACATCCTGCCTCCTCCAGCACAATGTGAAGAATCGTCAGAGAAGCTGAAAGGGAAGGATTATTCGGCCCTGGTCCTGCTCCAAGCCCAGCTATCAGCTCTGACTCACGGGCAGAATGCTGAGCACATCCCGAGCCCCGTGAAGCACTTTCGGAAACAGAGTTTCCGTTGTTACGTAAAATAATTTGCTACCATGGGACAACCCGGAATTCCGAACGAGAAGTCTCATGACTTGGAGAGAAAGAATGCTTACACTTTCTCCCCAAGAAGAGCTGGAATTTCTCCCACAGCAAGTGTGCTGGGGAAAAACAAAAACAAAACGTTCTGAGTAGTACAGAACAAGGGTTGCAGTGAGACCGTAGAAGAATTTCATTTAGGTAAATCATTTCCCCTCTTAGGCTTCACTTATGTCACCTACAAAGTGGACAGACTGGATGAGAGACCCGAGGTATGGGGGGACAAACGGGGAGCACACAGGGGCCTTTGCATCAGCAGGCTTGCTGCAGGTGAGGCCCTGCCTCCGGGGTGGGACGGGTGATGTGTGGAAGGCCGCTGGGCTGGCTGTGCCCCGAGGGCCAGTCTCAGGGTTCAGCCCTGTGCTCCACGGTGCCATGCAGATTTCAGCTAAAAGGAACTTGTGGGATCATCTCATGAAATCCTCCCTTTTTTCCCTGAGCAACGTGAGACTCAGAGAGGAATGCACATGTGGCCAAGCACACAGCGCTGGGACTGACTCTTCGATGTCAACTCCGCTGACCTGTGGGATGCTGAGCACCTACCCGGGCTAACTGCAGCAGTAACTTTTCATTTACTGTTGCCCATAAGGAACGGGAGCCTGGAGAGCTCCATTGACTTGTCAAAAGCCACAAAGCTAAAGAACGTGAAAGCAGAGATTCGGCCAGGCTATCCTATTTCTGATCCAGTGGTTTTTTTCCACCGCAGCAACCTGAGTACCCTGACAGAATCAGCCCCAGCAGGCCTTTAGGAAAATAAGGAGGGAGAGATCAGCCCCTTGGGCTTCACCCCACACATCCCCATAGACCCCCTTTGTCTCAGCAAGGTAGCATGGTGGCATGTCACTTTGCTCATGACCTCTGTGATGGGCAAGGACAGCAGGGCTGGACTGGGGAGACAGGATGGGCTCTGCAGGCTGGTAATGTCCAGACGTTTTTTATGCTGCGCCAACAACCTGCTTCTTCGGCGACCGTCTCCTCCCCCAGCCCCTGCCTCTCTCCAGAGCAGTAAAGAGGAGAAAACCAGGGAAGCCAAGTAGTCGTGAGAGAAATTTCCTACTTTTTAAAATCAACCTGGTTTTTGCCAGATTCCCTTTTTCTTGACAGCTCTCTGAAAGCATCTGTCTCTAAAGGGAGATGGATAATCTCACTAGCTCCAGAGAGCCCCCATTCCTGCTCTGCCAGCCTTCCGGATCCACAGCTTAGAGGCACGTTCGATGCTGCCGGGGCCAGGAGAGAGCATAACACTAACCCGCAGGAGCAGAGTGCCAGAAGGGGGTGCACGGAGCTGAGGTCGGGGAGGTGCACCCCGGGAGATGCTTTGGTTCCAGGAAGAGCTGAGCTCCCATCGCTCACCTTCCCTGCAGAGCGTCCGGTCAGCAGGCTTCAGGATGCCACACGTGACTGTTGACAGTGCCAGGCAGGGACACTCGGTTCCTGATCCTTGCTCCAGCTCCTGCTCACCCTGTGCTCTTGGTAGTCATCTCATCTCTCTGGGTCCCATTTGCTTCATCATAGAAGGGGGTCCCCACTCCTGGTCTTCTTGAGGGAGTTTGCTGTGGAATGCCATTCCAAAACTCAGGAGTGCTTGTGTGACTCTCAGGCTTCTGGGCTGGGCTGGTAAATGCTGGACAGTAGAGCGAGGGGGGGTTTTCTATCAGAATCTAAGCAAGGCAGCCGTGAGTCACTAGGAGGTGGACAGCGGCAGCAGAACTGATGTGGTCGACACGAATCGTGAATTAACATTTCAGCCCTTCTTGGTTTGGGTGGGTAAGAGCTAGGAACCACCATGTCCATGGTCCGGTCTCTCTTATTTACTCTTTGAGATAAGGACCAGATTTAATGCTGGCTATGGATCTAGAAGTGGAGGAGAGGGTCCCCCCAGTGGTCTGTGTGCGGCCTGCTGGAGAGTCTCAGTCCCCTGGCCACAGTGCAATCTGTGTTTTTCGGCAGAGGCCATTGCCCTGCAGTAGAAGGCTGGTAGGTGGTCTGCCCGTAGCAAAGGGAAGTCCCCTAATAAGCTCAGTCCTTGGTGCCCCATGTCTCACATTCATCCTCATGCCCCAAAGTAATCAAGGCCAGAGACCTCTTCAGAGATCTTGTCGAAGGATCCCTCCTTCCAGAGTGGGGCATAGTCAGAGCACACCTTGGATGTGTCCTCACGGTAAAGCTGAGACAGGACCCTGAGGCCCACAGGTAGAACCTGGCTCAGGGCCTACACTGAGAGAAAACTAACTTAACCCTGTGACAGTGGGTGTCTGCCTGGGGAGCCTAAGAGTGAGATGCAGTGGTTCAGAGATGATAACTGCATACATGCACCATCAGTGGCGAGCCACATTCACTCTGAATAACTCACTTCTCAAGGCTCGGTCTCAGGAATGGTGCCTCCCCTGAGCCCCTGGTGGTGTTCTGCTTTAGGAACACTGTGACCCTGTCATTGATCACGTTTCTTGTTTTGTACTTGCTTAGTAAGCATAGATTGCAGTCTGTGGCCCACCTGAGGCCGGTGTATAAGACTTTATGAGAGCCAGCCCGGTGGCTCAGTGGTTAAGTGCACACGTTCTGCTTTGGCAGCTCGGGGTTCGCTGGTTCGGATCCCGGGTGCGGACATGGCACCGTTTGGCAGGTCACCCACATATAGAGTAGAGGAAGATGGGCATGGATGTTAGCTCAGGGCCAGTCTTCCTCAGCAAAAAGAGGAAGCTTGGCAGCAGATGTTAGCTCAGGGCTAATCTTCCAAAAAAAAAAAAAGACTTTATAAGATGTATTTATGTACTAACCTCACTCCTGGCTCATTCTAAATACCCGTTTTACTTCTAACTCATTTTACTTTAATTTTGCTACCTTGTATTTGTTTCTAAAGGTACCTTAAAGGTTTTTGGAATAAGGCAGGGTGTGTAGAAAAAAATAGGTAATGAGGATTTTCCTAACAAAAAAATGTTTGCTTGGTGCATCATTTGAATTGTGTTACCAAAAAACTCAGACTCACAGAGAATGAGAGCTAGAAGGAGGTTCTGAGCTGGCCAGGTTCAGCCTCCACATTTCACAGGTGAGGGGGGGAGGGGCTTGCAGAACCAGCACTGGAACCAGGGTCCCTCATTCCTGCCCTGGGGCTAGCACACTTGATTGGTGTGCCATGGAGGAGCTGGTCCTCACCACACCTGCTGTAGTGCAACTGTCACCTGCAGCCAGCCACCTCTGGGAGCTGAGCATTAGAACCAGGGCTACCTTTCCTGCTCCCATTTACTGCCTCTGTGGACCAGCCCTTCTGCCCTCTGGGCCCTGGGTGGGTTGGAGGAGCCGGTATACCTCCCTCTTCCTAGAGCTTGACTCTCTTGGCTTGGTGAAAGGCAGGCCGCCACTGCTGGTGCTCAGGGCAGGGACAGGCAGTAACTACGGACCTGCTTCCAGGTCTCTCTGGGCGACCAAAGACCCAAACTTGATAGTGGGCACTACAGTCCTGACTTCCTAAGCCCCAGAGTGGAGACAGCAGGGGTCAGAGGCAGCCCCAGGGACACAGGCGGAAGCCCTGTATGTCTTGCTAGTGTGTGTGCCATCCACTTAGACAAGAGGGGCTTGGGGAACGCAGGCAAGCAGCAGCACTTTCCTCTTTCCTTGTGAACTGCAGATTGCCCCAGCGGAAGGCCCAGACGTCAGCGAAAGGATGGTCATCATCACCGGCCCACCTGAAGCCCAGTTCAAGGTCAGTGCCAAGGGCCACCTCAGCTCTGCAGGCCCTGGGCACAGGGCAGTCTGTTTGGGGAGCCGAGGGCCTTTTAACAGGCGGCAGCCACCCCACAGGCATGTTCAAGGCTCTTCCATTTCCCTTCCTGCTCCTGCTCGCTACTCTGACTCACCCTGTCTCCCCACCTCCCACCTGCCCTCTGCTTGGAGCCCTCCCTCCTCTCGTGAAAAAGTAGCTCAACTCAAATGGCACCTCCTCTGTGCTGTCTCTGACCCTCAGCCATCCTTCTGAGGATGGAGGTCTCAGACTCATTTGGTCATTTACACCCTTCAAGCTATGGGGACATAAACATGGGGTGTAAGGGCAAGTAGTACAGTTTGTTGGAAGTTGTTTCGTACGGTGTTTTGTTTTGTTTTGCTTTTGCCTTTTTTTCTCCCCTAGGAAAATTATAACTTGAGTTTTCTAAAAGTCAAAAACATGTTTATTTATAGAAATATAATCCTTATCATTTAAAATATTTAAAATTTACCTAAGACAAAATTAACACATGTGGAACCAATCAAGAACAATAATCCTTCAATTCATGAATGGATAAACAAAATGTGGTATATCCCCACAACAGGATATTATTCAGCCATAAAAAGATTCTGATGCACACTACAGCACCATATGGAAACATTACGCCAAGTGAAAGAAGCAGACACAAAAGGCCACATACATTATGTGATTCCATTTATATGAAATGTCTAGAGCAGGCAAATCCATAGAGACAGGAAGTAGAACAGTGGTTGCCAGAGGATGGGGGTAGGGAGGAATTGGGACTGACTATTAATAGGTACAGGGTTTTTATTTGGGGGATGGGATAGAAATGTTCTGGAAGTGGTGATGCTCACACAACATAGTGAATATACTAAAAACCACTGAAGTGTACACTTTAAAATGATGAATTTTAGGTTATATAGATTATATATCAATTTTTTTTTAAGTTTTTTTAAAAAGAACAATAACCTCTTGGCTACACTGGCTTTGGAGTTAGACATCAAAGAGCAGGATGAGGCTCATCAGAGCCCATCTCCACCGCCCCCACCTCCACGCGTTAACAACCAGAGGTCTGAACATACCATGGGGAGGGGAAGCTCAGAATTCCCTGAACAAATTCATTCAACTCGACGTTTATAGGTGCTAGGGACACGGAAGTGAGACATATAGCTCTGCCCCCTCACCGCCACCCCCAACCCAACACACAGAAAGCTTCCTAGAGGAGGCGCTCGTGTGCCAACCATGAAGACAAAGGAGTGCCTGGTGCACATTTTGCAAAGTGGAGTCCTGGGGTGGGGCCAGAGCGGCGCCCCGCCAGGTCTGTGAGCAGCTGAAGCAGGGCGGACATACAGCTTCCCTCCATCTGGCCTGAGTGAGCGCGTTGCCTGGACTCACCAGTTCCCGGAGCAGCACTGCTAAAGTGGGTTGACTGGCAGCCGACTCAGAGTCACCAGTCATGTCTTGCTCCCTCAGGCCCAGGGGCGGATCTTTGGGAAACTGAAAGAAGAAAACTTCTTTAACCCCAAAGAAGAGGTGAAGCTGGAAGCCCACATCCGAGTGCCCTCTTCTACGGCTGGCCGGGTGATTGGCAAGGGCGGCAAGACCGTAAGTTTGCTCCGAGCTGGCTTCACCTCCTGAGCTGGATTCCCTGCCCCGGCCTGGCCTGACTCCCCTCAGACCCCCGTTGGCTCTTCAAGGACAAAAATGTAATTAATTAGCATCCCTCCAGAGCTGAGGGCCCCAAATCGATGGTGCTCACCAGGCCCCCAAACACCAGGGTCGTGCACCCAGAACACTGCATCTCAGCGACGCGCTGGGAAATGGTCTCCCCTCCCTGAAGACAGGGGGGCTGCCTCCTGCCCGCTGTGTACCCACCCCCAGCGGCAGGAAATCACAGGGAGGAGAGTCCCACCCCAAGTACACCTGCCTGGCACACCGTCATCTCTGAATTTCCTGCTCAGAGGCCCGCGAGGTCTGATGTCCTTCACTCTCTTCTGACTCTTCAAACTCTCCTGACAGATGCCTCCAGGGGCCCTAACTCTCCCTCCCATGTTCTGCCTCCTGGCTGTTTCCCATACTTGGCCATCTGCTACAGCACAGCAATAGGGTAGTGGGTGAGAAGGAAACCATTTTTAAAAAAGAATCAAGGTTGTCAACCTGAAGGTGGCAGTAACACAATGTGATTTGAAAAGTGCCAGAGAATCAGCTCTGAAGCCTGGAGGAATGAGCAGATTGTCAGACACAGGTGTGTTCTAGAGCATGACTTACCACCTGGCGGGGACGTGACCCCCGAGAATCTCCAGTAGAGCCTGTGCACCCTGGCAAAGGGGCAGTGCTGGGTGGCAGGAATTTGGGGGTCTCTCTAGTCCTGAGTGTGTGTGTGTGTGTGTGTGTGTGTTTGCTGTTTTCTTTACATGGAAACTTTTACAGAGGAATCAAAGCCAAGTTCTAGATAGAATGAGTCACTTTTATGCAGAAGAATAAAGCTGCATGGCATGCAGATTATTCCCCGTATCCAGGAATGTGATCAACATCCGAGGGCACGCCCTGCGAGTTCTAGGCAAGCTGGAGTGTAGTAGGAAAGAGAGCAGACAGTCGATGAGGGAGTGGAATCCTGAGCCCTTCATGTCCTATTTGGTTATTTTAGAACCAGTCACTGACTTCTGTGCACTCCTGAGACTGTCCACTAAGCACTTGCCAACGCCACCTGTGTGCTCGGCACTACGCCAGGGGCCAGCCCCCAGGAAGTGTGGTCTTGTTGGGAAGCAGACCTGTGAGGAGGAACACCAGAGTACAGGAAAGGGGAGGTCAGCAGGGGCTGGAGGCTTCCCAGAGGAGGTGGGCCTGTGATACAACTTAAGTGGCAGGGAGAAAAGATGACAACCCAGGGGTAGGAACAGCATAAGCAAGACTTGGAGCAAACAGGAACAGAGCAGGGCCTGATTAGAAAGGAAAGTTTACGTTGTCCCCAGTTCAGGACTGGCATCAAGGAGAGCATGTCTGGTAGTGACTTTCATCCCTGGATTACTGGAAAGCCCGGGGTGTCTGTGACCATGTGTAGGAACCGCGTTGATAGGAACTCCAGAATGAGAGACTTCAGCCCCAGAAACGGCTCCATAGAGTCAGGGGCTGGACTCGCTCTCTGTCATCGAGCCTTGCAGGGCCCAAACCAACATGGCCCCATGTGACCAGCGGCAGGCAAGTCCCCAGAGGTATCTTAGGTTGAAGGAAAGGAGATCGGCCTCCTTGTCCTCCACCACTCCCCTCTCCCGCTTCCTCCTGAACCTGTTTTTCTCCCTTCCAGGTGAATGAATTGCAGAACTTAACCAGTGCAGAAGTCATCGTGCCTCGTGACCAAACGCCAGATGAAAATGAGGAAGTCATCGTCAGAATTATCGGGCATTTCTTTGCTAGCCAGGTACCTGTGCTGTGAGGTCCGGTCTCTCCTGACAATCTTTTCAGTTCTCTGTTTAAGCTGTTGGTGGCCCACCGGGTAGCCAGAGGCCCTGCACATACACACCCCCTACCTGGACCCCACACAGGGACAGAACTCCTCCCTGGCTCTTCAGGGACTGCCTCCAGGGCAGGGGAAATTGTCCCCCACCTCCTCACCACTGCTCTCCCCCAGGCATGCTAGAGGAGCCTGAGGAAGAGGAGGAAGAGTGTAGAGCTTTGGAGTCAAGCCAAGCTTGTTTCAAGCCCCCTGAAATGCTACAGTGTGAGGTCTCCGCTTCCCTCACTCTCCTACTCAGGCCTCAGTCACAGCCTTGCTCTGCCGGGAGCCACATGCCAGGCAAGGGCCCACCCTTGGGGTTCCCCAGCCAGGCTCTGAGAACCTGCCTGGGTGCCAGAATCTCCCCATTACAGGTTAAGTGATCATTGCAGGAGGCCCCCATTTCTCTTTCCTCTCCTTCTCCATCTCACCATGACACCCCCCCCCATCAGGACACACGACCTCCACACAGCTGCTGCTTTCATTCAGAAGGGCTGGTGACTTGGCCTCATGTGGCCTGGCTCTTTTTTGTATACCTTTTCTTGGTTGGGTTTTGGGATGGAGCAGTCCAGGTCCTTGTCCTAAACCAGCAAAGGCAGTCTGAGCTTACAATGAGGTTTCTCTGAGCGCTCAGCTGGCTTTCCCAGCCTTGTGCCTGTGCCGGGACGCTGACTGTCTGGGAAAAGGCACCTGCCATGCTGCTGCTCCCCTGTGACCTTGGAGATTCCTACCTGGGCCTCCTACAGTCAGAGCCCCGCCAGCCCCAGCCACACCCAGCTCTGCCGCTCTCACATCCCAGCTCCTCCAGTGCCCTGGGGATGTGTCTGAACTGCTAGGTGCCTGCAGGAGTTCAGTCTGGAGGGTTCTCCGCACAGGGGGAGCAGTGGGGTGGGCCGAGGGGTCAGGTTTGGGTCCACGTGGTTTCGGTTTTCTCCAGTTGTTCAGGGTACAGTGTCTGGGCCGGTTCCTCACTTCATCCCCATCCCATTCACGTCCATCTTTCCCAGCAGTCACACGAACGTTCTTCCTAGGAACTCTAGGAAGGTGGGTGGGGCAGCCTTGGAAGCTGGTGTGTGTGTAGTTGGAAGGATGCTGTCTCACCTCTGCAGGGCCCCCTGGTCACTGGGTCCCTGGTTCTGCTCCCCAGCCTATCTGTCCAGTAATTAACTGGAAGCTTCTGGGGTCCCACCTCCTTATCTTCTACCCAGCAGTTTTGGGGGGCTGGGAGGGGGATGACACTGCCACGTTACTTCAAGGTAGAAGAGGCCCCCAGAGTAAGGGCCTCAGCGGGTAGATGACACTTTACTCAGCTTACCATCTCCCTGCCCCAAGCCCCTCTCCCCCCACTGCTTATCCTCAGAACTGGGTTCCTTTTTCTCCCCCGTCCCCTCCTTTCCCTTGCTGCAGACTGCACAGCGCAAGATCAGGGAAATTGTACAACAGGTGAAGCAGCAGGAGCAGAAATATCCTCAGGGAGTCGCCTCACAGCGCAGCAAGTGAGGCTCCCACAGGCACCAGCAAAACAACGGATGAATGTAGCCCTTCCAACACCTGACAGAATGAGACCAAACACAGCCAGCCAGCTCGGGAGCAAACCAAAGACCATCCTGAGGAATGAGAAGTCTGCGGAGGCGCCAGGGGCTCTGCAGAGGCCCTGAGAATCCTCGGGGCCAGGAGGGAGGTGGGGAGGGCAGACTGTTCACCGCCCAGCCTCCTGCCTCCCCCCGGGGCCTCTGCAGGCTTCCCAGCCATCCACTTCACCATCCACTCGGATCTCTCCTTAACTCCCACCACGCTATCCCTTTTAGTTGAACTAACATAGGTGAACGTGTTCAAAGCAAAGCAAAATTCACACCCTTTTCTTTTTGTGGAAAATTGTCTCTGTACATGTGTGTACATATTAGAAGGGGAAAGATGTTAAGATATGTGGCCTGTGGGTTACACAGGGTGCCTGCAGCGTTAATATATTTTAGAAATAATATATCAAATAACTCAACTAACTCCAATTTTTAATCAATTATTAATTTTTTTTCTTTTTTAAAGAGAAAGCAGGCTTTTCTAGACTTTAAAGAATAAAGTCTTTCTTTGGGAGGTCTAATGGTTTAGTAAGGAGCTTCAAGGCCACCCACACAAAATTCACCCGGAGGGAAATCTCGGCAAAAGGACACTCACAGCAGTTCTGGATCACCTGTGTATGTCAACAGAAGGGATACCGTCTCTCCGAAGAGGAAACTCTCTCTCTTCATCCCTGTCTAGCTCACACACCCATTTCTCTTTGCTTCACAGGTTTTAAACTGGTTTTTGCATACTGCTATATAATTCTCTGTCTCTCTCTGTTTATCTCTCCCCCACCTCTCCCCCTGCCCCTTCTCCATCCCCATTCTTTTTAATTCCCTCATCCCTCTGTCTCAACTCCCCATATCTACGCACCCCCCAGGCAAAGCAGTGCTCTGAGTATCACATCACACAAAAGGAACAAAAGCGAAACACACAAACCAGCCTCAACTTACACTTGGTTACTCAAAAGAACAAGAGTCAATGGTACTTGTCCTAGCATTTTGGAAGAGGAAAACAGGAACCCATCAAACCAACCAACCAAACAAAGAAAAATTCCGCAAAGAAAGAACGTATTTTGTCTTTTTGCATTTTGGTGTATAAGCCATCAATATTCAGCGAAATGATTTCTTTCTTTTAAAAAAAAAATACGGAGAAAAATAGCAATTTACACGAGGTCGTTGGCCCAGGGCGTTAAATTTACAGATTTTTTTATCGAGAAAAACACACAAAAAAAAAGCTACCTCAGGTGTTTTTTACCTCAGCACCTTGCTCTTGTGTTTCCCTTAGAGATTTTGTAAAACTGATAGTTGGAGCATTTTTTTATTTTTTTAATAAAAATGAGTTGGAAAAAAAATAAGATATCAACTGCCAGCCTGGAGAAGGTGACAGTCCAAGTGTGCAACAACTGTTCTGAATTGTCTTCCGCTAGCCAAGAACCTATATGGCCTTCTTTTGGACAAACCTTGAAAATGTTTATTAAAAAAAAAAAGACAAAGAAAAACAGAGAGAGAAAATATTGGAGATGTCCTGAAATTCCATAGGGTACGCGCCATTAGGGCTTTTTGCGCTAAAGGATGAACATGTACTGGTTTATGTGAACAAGCCATTTTACCACCAGACTGCAATGCCAGTTTCCTCTACTGCAAACAGTGTTCTGTGACAAAAACAAAAAAACAAACAAAAAAAAAAAGAAATATATCCAGCTAACAAGATCCTGGTGTCTTGGTCTCTTATTTTACTAAGTATTGCCCATCCCAAAGTGTCAGCTGAGTTCCAGCTCTGAGGAGAGGAAGGAAACGGACAGTCAGGACTGGGAAGCCCCCCCGAGGAGGCTGGCTTCTCCAGGAAAGTGGGGAGAAGCTAAATTAGGTCAGTGCTTCTCGAAGTGTGGTCTCCAGACCTGCAGCAGCAGTATCACCTGGGAACTTGGTAGAAATGCACATTCTTGGGGTCCCCCTTGAATCAGAAGTCCTGGGGGTGGGGCCCAGCAGAGTGTTTCTGCGAGCCCTCTGGGTGACTCCTCTGTGAAGAACCACGGAAGCAGAGGGATGGGGTGACAGCATATCAAGCTAGGTATCACCTGCCCCTCTGTTTAAGGAACTTTAATCCTGGCCAGGGAATTATTTTTATGTGGGGGGAAAGGGCAGGATAATATGCCTGACAATTCAAAGGAAGAATTACCTCACCCCTCCCCAGAAGCCCAATTCTAAGTATTTCAGGAGATCAGAGAAGGGCAGGGTCAGCCTGGAACTGGACGGAAGGTGCTGTACTTGGCACGCCCCCTCAGGCTCTGTGAAAGGTTGGGTGCCACCCCCTTTACAAGCCTGTCTTCATAGCATGTCTTCCTAGACGGACCTAGCTGTCCAGAGACAGCTGCTAAAAGTCCAAACGATCTTGGGAATACCAAGCCGACACTTGACTGCCAGAGGCGGTCACTTAGGCTTTTTGCAATGACTGTTCATGGCACAGCAGGGGCAGATGGAGGTGAACTCGTGGGATTCCAAAGTAGCCACATTCCCCTTCTAACAAGCTCTGAGGGCTCCTAACTCAAAATTTGTTCCTCACCAATGTCCCATCCCCAGTCCTGATTTTCCCATTATTTCCAGTAACTGTGGCGCTCATTTTACTTTTACAGTTTTATGGCATGCAGATGGCAGATCTTCCTCTCACTGCTATGGTTGGCCTGAACATGGGCAGGGATGGGCTATCCCTTCATGTGGCCGTTAGAAAACCGGGGATCTATGGCTCTACCTTCCCTCCTCCATTTAGTTCAAACCCATCGCCCTCTCGGTGGGGGCGGGGAGAAACCATAGGTTGACGGCCCAAGAGAAGCTGTCAGAGTTCCTAGCAACCAGGGTTATTATGAAAGCTCTTCCCTGGGTTGGGCATCCCTGTCAGACGAACAGACAGAGAAACAGCACATTTTTAAAGGAAGGGCTTTAAATACAGGCCCAAGGGCTTGGTGATGAATCTGTCACGATGAGAGGAATCAGGGTGGGAGAGAAAAGACAAGAACCTCCAAAAAGGCACCCTCTTGGCTTGGCTTCTCAGGTTTCCCTCCTCGGCCTTTATTCCGAGTGGCAGAATTTGAGGGTTAACTGTAGCTCTTAAACTGCCCATTTCCAAAATATTTGTCTCTAAACATGTGAGAAAGACAGGGAAGGAAGTGCTAAGGTGATGCCTGACTTGCCCTGGTACAAAGCACTCAGAAGGTATCCTAGGGTTGAAGACATGAAGGGGAGGCCACACAGGCAGAAGGCAGGAACAAGACCAGCTGGGCTTGTTCTGAGCAAAGAGGTGGTTTTTCCTACAACCTGTTTTCTGAGACCCCCAAGTGCTGGATTACTTAGCACTTTGGCTCAGCTCTCTTGAGCTTACCGAGGGTGGCATGAGCATGAGACCATCCCTTTACAGGATGAAACCCTAGCCCATCTTACTGTAAATAAGAATAGCTTCATGTGTGTGCATTGGGCTCTGATGAATAGTTCACCACATGTGGGCTCAGACTGTGACAAACTTTGTATTCATCTTTTCTGCTATGAATCCCAGACTTCTCGTATCTTGACAAGACATCCTAACATCCCAGAAAGTCCTAACTGAACATGATTTTATGCAAAATAAAGGGACAGTTGTTAGATGGAGACTTAGCTCAACAACAAAGGTTTTATTCACTACCCTGCAGGACTCAAAAAGTCCCTCCCCACTCCTTTGGACTGAACCCATTGAAAACCCATGATCCATAGTGGTTTTGAATGTGCTAACATCTCCCTATACTTGGTGACTAGGCCTGAACATCCCTTCTGTCCTGTCTTACTTCCTCCAACATGGAGCTCTGGAAAGGAAAGATGATAGAGGTTGGTTGCAAATTAGAAGAGGATTCTAGCATTGAGGGAGAACTTGAGAAAAAGGAGACTCGATTGAATAGTTAGAAGTTTGGAGGAGTTTTGACCAAGAATCAAAGGATTAGCCCTAGACAGGAAGAAGGCATCTTGACAGGGACAGGAGGCTAGGGTGGGAGAAACACTGAACTTGTAAGGGCAAGCAGGGAAAACTGATAACCTGGCATCAGTTAGGATCTGAATGACTCAATGACTGAGTACACAGAGATGGGGTAAGGACTTGAGTATGAAATGCACTTGGCCTAGTCTTGTTCCTACATCCCTGGGGAAGGACGTGGGCAATAGAAGCATCCTCATGTTGATGATTATGAAAGAGGCCCACAACTGTAGACAGAGACTAGCCTAAATTGTACATGCGTCCAAGTCTCTTATTGTCTTAAAGCCTAATGCAGATTTCTTTGGCCTGCTGGCGCTAATGTCTAATAAAACTGCTAGCAAATTCCCCTGATGTTTACTGTCAATTGTGGCTGCTGCCTTTTATCTCCTCTCTACATTCTCCTTAAGTGCTGATGAATGGAAATTTAAGACTTACCCCATATGCAGGTTAATTTTCTATTCTAGCTCACATCAGCCACATAAAGTCATGTCTTTCTAGAAGCCATAATGAGTACTCTTAATGGCTCTTGCTCTCTCAGAAACGGCAGGCATGAGGAGAAAACCTCATGGAACAAAATTATATTCTAACTTGACCTCAATGCTCCCTGTATTCTTACTGTAAAAGCAGTGACTTGGTCATAGATCCAAGACACTTGGTCTGTTCCCATTTTAGGGCACTGCCTGTAATCTCTCAGATGTGGCTGACCATAAATAGTGAAGAATATACCCATTTGCCTCCAATAACCTCTAGCAATCAGGGCAAACTCTGAACGAGTAATTACATTCAATCTGATCCCTATCTCAATTTATCTGTAATTTCAACAGTTTCCAATATGAAAGAGTCCCTGACTTCTGTGACTCATGAATGTCCCTGATTGTCCCATAGATACAAAACTACTTCCAGCCACCCTCAGTGAACTCAATAAAACCTACCCTCAACTCTAGATTCACAGAACAGTAGTACTGGGAAAGGACCTTGGAGGTCATTCAGTCCACCTTCCTAAGATGGAATAACGCCTGCTCAGATCTCTCCAACTGAGCGCCCCAGCGGTGAGGGCAAACGCAACTCCTAAGGTAGGCAGTTCTGTCTTCGCACAGCGCAGTCTCATAGTTCTTCCTCCCACTGATCTGAAATCTGCTGTCCCTATGGCCCCCCGCCAGTGTCTGCTATCCCTGGCTTAGGACAACTCTGCTAATGTCTGAAGACAGCTGTTGCGTCCTCCCTTCTCTCAGTCCCTCCAATCATCCCTCACATCTGGGACCTGCTTCCTCTCAACTCTTAAAAATCACATTGTGAAGGACTACAGCCGTTACGTCCTGCATCATACACCTTCGAAAGCCCCAGTGACTGGCGGTAGGCATGGAGGCCTTGCTCAAGACTCAGCACGAGGCTGTGGAGGGAGCACAGCGGGGCAGTGCAGAGGGTAGGCCTGAAGGCAGGGACAGGCATGTCTGACCACATCTCCCTTTCCTCTACCACAGTCTCATTTTCTCATCAGGAAAGTAAGAGAATGCCCGGGCCCAGAAGTGTTCTCCCTGCTTGCCTCTATGCTCACATCACAGCCTCTTGGAGACCTGTCTCCTCATACGTAAAATAAAAGTTTGAACACAACAAAGTCTTTGATTCTTTTTTTCTTTCTTTTTCTCCCCAGAGCCCCCTCAGTACATAGTTGTATATTTTAGTTGTGGGTCCTTCTAGTTGTGGCATGTGAGACGCTGCCTCAGCATGGCCTGATGAGCGGGACCATGTCGGCGCCCAGGATCCGAACCGGCAAAGCCCTGGGCTGCTGAAGCAGAGTGCATGAACTCAACCACTCGGCCACGGGGCCAGCCCCAAAGTCTTTGATTCTAATTGATGTATAAAAAGGGACCTTCAAGTCAAAAATGGCTTCTGGTTAGCAGCCTTCAATGTTTCTTACAATTTCTCATTGAACATCAAAAAAGATGAAAACTTAAGAGCACCAAAAACAGACTAAAAAAACAACTGAACACCAAAAAGCAAGGGAAATCGACAATTAGGATAAGCTATACAGAACTGGAGTGGGAAAACATAAGTGCATGGCATGGTGTAGCTTCATGGAACCACTTTTTTAAAAGATAGGAAAATACATACTTGCCATCTCCATGATGTACCGACCACTGCCCCCTTCCCACCAGATGGAATGCAGATGTGGAGCTGAGAGCCGTGGTGGGGCTGGAACAGCCATCGTAAAACACAAAATGGAAGCCAAGTGTTACGGACAGCTCCTGACACTGACAGCCAGACCTCAGTGCCAGACTGCTTAGGCTCAAATTGGTACCTGAGAGAAAATTCTATCTTTTTAAAGTCACTGTTAGTATGGCCTTTGTTACAGCAACAACTAGTATCTTAATACAACTAGACAAAAACAGACTCAGATCTACATAGATTCTGGCATATTTTTCAGCTAGAACTAAAATTCTAATAGGATACAGACCAAAAGAACTTACAAAACAAAAAACAAGCAAAAATCAAGCTACTTTCAGATATCTCCGCTCCACTGTTAAATGCCAGAAAGCAAGTTTTGAAGACAAAAAGGGCTGTGACTCAAGAATTTTTATACCCAGTCAAGTTATCGTTCATGTGTGAAAACTTCAGGAAAATTCTCAGATTTGCAAGGATTCAGATAAGAGTATTCCTATGTCCTTCTTGAAAATAAGTATGTGAAAATGTTTCCATCCAACTGAAAAATAAAGCCAAATAAAACTCATGTTAAAAAAAAGACTAAAAATGAGCCTTGAAACCACTTAAACTAGAAATGTTTAAATTGTGAGTCTAAATTTGGAGGTGAATTGTAATTAAATTTAAAATTGAATCTAAATATCAAAAATTACCCTTGGAGAGGAACCAGTTATAATTCTAAAATTAGTTCCAAAATACATATTACATTAACAAAGACCAAAAATGTGTGAAATGTATATGGAGACAGTAGGGGGAAAAAACAAGCAAAAGTGTCATAAGTAGGGCAAAAATTGATAATTGTGGCAGAGTGCTAGCTGCAGAGCAAAAATCCATGGTTTCCTCTTCCTAGGGACCCAAGCAGACTGTCTCCTGGTCTACCTTGCAGTACCATGTGGACATGTGACAGAGTCTAGCCAAAGGAACATAAGCAGGAGTGATCTGTGCCATTCGTAGCCTGGCCCCTTAAAAACCGCCTGCCTGCAGGACCTCCTCCATGCTCTCCGCTCACTGGACGTTAAGGACTGCAGTGCCATAGGACAGGGGTTGACAACTCTTTCCATAAATAAGACTATAAATATTTTAGGCTTTGCAGGTAAGACTGTGAGGAGATACAAAATGATGCTACCCCCAGTAGAAGGAAATTTTGCAAATTACATGTGCTAGATATTTGACCCAGCAATTCCACTTCTAGGAATCTATCCCAAAGATATGTTAACAAAAATAGGAAGGGACATGTACAGGGCACATGCATTACAGCTTTAGTTGTAACAGAAGGAGATCGACGGCCTAAACATCTGCCGGGAGGGCAGTGTAATGAACCAGAGCACCCTGAAACGATGGATCGTTAGGAAGCTGTAAAAAGAACTGAAGAATGATGAGTAACATCCAGACTAAATTGTTTTTTTAAAAAAAATCAAGAAGCATAAGTGTTTGTAATATGATATCCTAAGTGTAAGAAAGGAAAGAAATATGAATACATCTCTAGATATATTTTCAAAAAAGACAAGGTTAGGAGCTTAGAAAAAATTATCTACACAGGAAAAGAGAATAGGACGAAGCAAGCAAAACTGGGAACATACCCATTCTGTAGTTTTGCTCTTAGACTAATGTTTATGTTTTACATAATTAAAAAAACAAAAGGGGCAGGCCCAGTGACTTAGTGGTGAAGTTCACATGCTCCACTTTGGTGGCCCAGTGTTTGCAGATTTGATCCTGGGCGTGGACCTACACACTGTTCATCAAGTCATGCTGTGGCAGCATCCCACATACAAAATAGAGGAATATTGGCACAAATGTTAGCTCAGGGACAATCTTCCTCAAGCAAAAAGAGAAAAATTAGCAACAGATGTTAGCTCGACTCCAATCTTCCTCACCAAAAAAAAAAAAAAAAGCAAAAAGTAAATCCCTAAACACCAAGAACAAATGAGTACAACCGTGTATCAAATTGATGAAATAATCACTCAGAGAAAAAATTACTTGAGTGATTTTAAAAGTGTATTTTCACTGTGAACCTCTAATGGGATTTAATCTAAGAATAAAAAGAATTGCAAAAACTTAAACTGTATTTAGTGGACTTGTTAGTTGTTATACTGTTATTGATATTTTAAAATTATTATAAGTTGGGGCCAGCCCCCATGGTGCAGTGGTTAAGTTCAGCACACTGCACTTTGGTGGCCTGAGTTCACAGGTTCAGATCCTGGGGACAGACCTACACCATTCATCAGCCATGCTGTGGTGACAACCCACATACAGAGTGGAGAAAGACTGGCACAGATGTTAGCTCAGGGCTAATCTTCCTCAGGAAAAAAAATGAAAAGAAAAAAATTATTGTAAGTATACTGTAGGGGAAAACAAGTACTTATGCTGATATTAGCAACCAAGATTTTCAAGATTACAGTATAAAATCAAGAAAAACCTGAGAATCTTACATTTGAATTGGAAATCAGTAAAACATTTTTTCCTTTGAAGAAAAAGTATTTCCTAATCTGTCTGTTGTAAAGGCCTAAGAAGCACCAGTCACTCAGCCATAATCGGCATTAACAGTGCTCAAATTCTGGTCTCTAAAATTCTTACTAAAAGAAATCCTTTAATAAATGGCCAATTCCAGGTCTGGGGCAGGAAATGTGTAAGATGAGCCTTTATCATACCGGTTAAGCAAGGAAGCTATCAAATCAGACTTGTGGGGTTCTGTCAAAAGGCACTGGAACCTAAAATGGGGCAATTTGAACATCAAAAAGAATAATTACAATGAATCAAAACATCATATACTCTTTCCTGTATGAAGTGCATTTCAGGGGAGCCAAATAGTTGATAAGTTTTTCTTTTATAGAAGAATTCAAGGTAATGAACACAGAAGGAATGACAGAATCAGAAAATCACCACTTTGTACCTCAATAAAATAATGGGTCATCAATTAAGTTTAAAACCAAGAGGAGAAAGATGGAGAGGAACCCTTTTGGCCTGGTCAACCACTGGTCAATCTTAGCACCAGGAAGTGGGAGAACCAGACACTATGTGCCACATGATGCCATACAATAGGACCACTAATGAAGCATCCTTGCCTGATAAATTCAGCCAGAATCTGATCAAGCCTCTGGATCAACTTCCCAGTTTACATGAAATACGAGGGATAGAGGAACTGGTTAAATACCACCAAGGAGCCATAAGCCAAATCTAGAATGTGGGATATTCCACAGGAAAACCCAGTTTCTCTAATTAAAAAATAGTATAAGGAGGGAGACTACTGTTGAATGGGAGGTTCAAGAGCTGTAATAACCAAAGGCAAAGTGTCCATTTTATCTGGATCCTGTATGAGTTTCCTGAGACTGCTGTAACCAACTACCACAAATCTGAGGGGTTAAAATAACAGAAATTTATTCCTCACAGGTCTGGAGCCGGAAGTCCCAGATCAAGGTGTCAGCAGGGCCATGCTTCTGAAGCTCAGGCTTCCGTGGTTTGTGGTCGCATCACTCCAGGCTCTGCTTCTGTAGTCTCATTGTCACCGCCTCTTCTTTTTTTAAAAAAACTCCAAACACGAGTTTATAAAGTAGAAAGCAACAGAGCCTGTCCAGATGACCAATAGTAATACGTGGGTGTCTTTTTCCAGATTTTGTTTGAGATATATATAATCAGATTTTTTTCCACAAAAATAGTAAACACTTCCTAGCCCCATTTTAACACCTCCTCTTCTGTCTCAAAACTCCCTCGGCCTGTCTCTTATAAGGCACGTGATGGTACTTAGAGCCCACCCAGGTAATCCAGGATAGAGTCCTCTTCTGCAGATCTTTAACTTAATTACATCTTTTTCCATAGAAGATAGAATTCCTTCTTTCCCATGGAAGGTAATAGTCACAGGTTCCCAGGATTAGGATATGGACATATCAACCCATTATATATCCTAATTAGAAGACTATAATTAAACATTTTTTAAATGACCAGGAAAATTTCAATATGAACCAAGTATAGATGATATTAGCAAATTCTATTTTGTTAGGTGTGAAAATGACACTTTTTTTTTTAAGTTATTATTTAGGGAGACATTCTTATTTAGGTAGAATGATATGTCAGTGTTTGTTTTGTTTTAAAATACTCCAGACCCTCCTCTCCTCTCCCCTGTAAAAGAAAAAGTGAATCAACATTAGCCACATTTGGGGGCTGGCCCGGTGGCGCAGAGGTTAAGTGCGCACATTCTGCTTCAGCGGAATCCCGGGTGCGGACATGGCACCACTTGGCACGCCATGCTGTGGCAGGCGTCCCACATATAAAGTAGAGGAAGATGGGCATGGATGTTAGCTCAGGGCCAGGCTTCATCAGTGAGAAGAGAAGGACTGGCAGCAGTTAGCTCAGAGCTAATCTTCCTCAAAAAAGAAAAGAGAAGCCACATTTTAATAACTGCTGGATGGGAGTGACGATTGTGTATTTCTTAAAATTTCCATGATAAAAAGCTTTTGGTAAATTAGTTAAAAAAAAAGAAAACTGTCCACTAAAGTGAGACATTAAATCTCTCAGAATGAACTTATCCAGAAGACCTACACATGAAAAATATAAAACTTAAATCAGTGGAGATACAAATCATCATCTTGCGCCAGAAGAAATAAAAGTCAAAATATCAGTGGGTTATGTTTTTTTAATATATATAACTTTAACTCAGAAATTTTAATTCTAAGAATTTCTCCTAAGAAAATAACCCAAACATTGTGCAAGATGGTATGTCCAGCAATACTGGATTAAATAAATTATGTTACAGCCATACACTGGAACACTATGTGGCAATTAAAATGATGTCAATATTTATTGACATGAAAATATATTCAAGATAAATTAAGTGGAAAAGGGGTTATATAGCCATATATATAGTATGATTCCATATTTTTTTTTTTTTTTGGCTTAACACAGCCGACATTTATTGTCTGACAGTTCTGGAGGCTAGCGGCCCAAACTCAAGGTGTTGGCAGGGCTGTGCTCCCTCTGAAGCCTGGAGGGGAGGATCCTTCCTTGCCTCTTCCAGCTTCTGGTGTTTTGCGGGCCATCCTTGGCATTCCTAGGCTTGCAGCTGCACCATTTCCATATCTGCCTCTGTTGTCACATGGCCTTCTCCCCTGTGTCTGTATGGGTCTCGTCTTATAAAGATATCAGTCATGTTGGTCTTTGGTCCCACCCCACCACATCATGACTTCATCATAACTAATTATATCTGCAATCACCCTATTTGCAAATAAGATCACATTCTGAGATACGGGGGGCGGGGGTGGGTGGTTAAGGACTTCAACATATCCTTTTTTGGACACACAAGTCAACTCATAACATACTCAGAGGATTGAAGATGTAGGTGAAACAGAGTCCTGGGCTTAGTTCTCCATTTAAAAAAGTAGAAAAGCTAAAATCAATAAGCAAAATTAAGTGGCATATTATGGCCAATTAGTTTTTAGTAATTTACTTTGTATTTCCAGCTTCTTTTCTGAAATTTAGGAAATATCTTTGTATGTTTTTTTTTTAATAACAAAAAAATACATGTGCAAGCATGCACAGCACACATAATTATTCATACATACATGAAGGAGTATATACCAAAGGCCAGGATATATACCAAAATGTTAAGAGTTATTAACTCTGGGTAGTGCGTTTGCAGAATTCTTAATCTTTACCTTTTATCAGTATTTTATTTTTCTACTATGAACACCTATTACTGATACAATTAAAGAAAAATATAACTGGGAGCACAGATTTTATGATCACCGTATGCCCTTAAGGAGGCAGTGTGTATGCAGGGCGGGGAGGGAGGGCTGCTTCCCCAGTGTGTTTGAAGCACATGCTTCCAAAAGCTCTCTGTTGCTGCTCCTGGCACCTTCCAAAGTGTATTCTGTAAAACAGTTCCACTGGTGTCGCACAGAGAAGAGCTCGACGCCCAAGTCTCCAGAGATGCTAGGTTAAGACATTAATTTGTTAGAAGATTTGCTATGCATCCCCAGGGGGAAAAGACGTGGTGCGACACTCATTGAGCCATAGAACCCTTGGTTTTACATCCTACATAGAAGTAACAGGACTTCTACTTACATGTTTTAGGAAACGCCAATATAAAAACCTGAAGAACAAGGATGGTTTATACCACATATTTCCACAGAGGGTCTGAAAGCTTCTGGCTTGTTGTCCTAGATTTAGACAGATTCACCTCAAAACAGCCCCACATTTATCATATTTTTGTGGTCTCAAGCTTTATAGTTTTAAACATAACTTGCACCTTGCTGTCAGTGCATTTAGAGCAGTGTTTTTCAAATTGTGGATTTCTATCCATTAGTGGGTTGAGAAATCAACCTGGTAGTCACAATGCACATTTGTTAAAAACTGAAATAAAACTATCAGAGAGAAGTAAGGAAAGTAATGTTTTTATAAAACTTTTGCATCCATATATGATCACATAATATATATGTATATGTGTACTGGTCACAAATATAAAATACATTTATGAGTTGGAATCAAAAAAATTTGAAAGCCACTGAATTAAAGAGATGAATTTATTGGTAAATAGATAAAATCAACACCTATTTCGAACACCCAAACCCCGCCCCCGTATATATTAGGTAAATTAAAAGAAAACAATTATCAAAGCGATACAGCCAGCTAGAGCCCCAACTCACAAACAAATACCAAAAGTTTGTTTGAATATGGGGTGCTTAGAGTTTTTCTCAAACTATCATAAAAAGATTAGGTTCCCAATTAGTTCAAAAAGCCAATTTAAACAATGTAGCTTAACTATAGTACTAAGGTTATTACAAACTTAAATTTATCTACCTTGTTTATTTGTCTCTGAGGTTTAATATGCCTGTGAGGACACATCTCCCACACCCACACCTTGGTCCCAGCACCAAGCAACTCCTCACTGCACAGGCAAACATCCAACATTCGACCCAGTGTTCCCCAAGTTGTGCTTAGGATTTCAGAGGAGGAGAAGATCAGAAGTTCTAACAGCCTTAGGAAACTGAGGTAGAATGCGGGGCTCTCCAGAACATCTTCCATATGCCCCAAGTCTGTTTCCCTCCCACCCATATCCTGGCTCTAGGACAAGGTCAAACATGAGAAAGACGCTTGCTTACCTACAATTGTTTTTGTTCTTTTCTTTATCAATCTTTAGGAGAGACTGCCTACTAAAAAAGAACAATGGTCACTCCACCTTTTTCCAGACCCCCAAACTATTGCAATAAAAAAAAATACATATCTATCGATCTCAGCGGGCTTTAATGCTGATAATTTGCTACTGATAAAATCAATAGCTGTTTTTATCACCTGACTGCTTTTCCCATAAACTGTTTAAATATAAAAATTCTATTACCAGCAAGTTTCTCTGCACCAAGAGAGACATGTCAGTGCCTAAAAACATGGCCTGTGGTATCTCATATTAAATTCAGGAACTCAGGGTTAACTAAGATGCCATTCTCTAGCTTAACTCTCTGCTCCTATCAATTCCATCATGTCCTGGGGAATTATTAAGAGCTATCCTAAGAGTACACATTAATGGAAAGCTCGGTGAAAGCTGCTCTAAGAATACCCTCAAATTCTTGTAATACAAACACATTAACCTCCGGCATCGCTCATTGGGGCAGAATACAAACTGCCATTCCTAACAGGATTTCCCCGACCTGGAACAAATCTTAACCAAGGCACTAAATTCTCAGTTGAAACCTACTAGTGCCGAGTGGGAACCAGGTTTTTGGTGTAATGTTGACCCAGTAAACCTCTGGCCTTTTTTGGCTGTACCAGCTGCCTGATGCCAGTACTCACTGGCGCAGTTCCAGCAGCCTTGGGAAAGGAAAAGAGGCTGCAGGAAGGGTTCTCTGTGCAGCCTAAGCTTGAGGGGCACTCAGCACAACCCACTCACTCTTTAGGCATCACCTAAGCACACGTCCTCTGGTTTGGCCTTCAAGTAAGCACAGCCGCTCCAATCCACGTTACAAGCCCCAGGTCCTACACCAAGACCTTTAGACGTCTCAGGAAGAGCAGCTGCAACAGGATGCCCAGGCGACCAGCAGCCTGGGCCCGCAACATGGCAGACATGTTGATTCATAGCTAACACAGGCCCAATTTTTCTGGTTTAACCTCTTGCTGTTGTGCGCCAGAACAAGTTTGGGAGGTTAAATTGGGAGAGGGTTAGAAATCATTTCAGCATATACTTTTCAGGTTCTGCCAGACAACCTTTTATTACATCGGAAAAGCAACACTAGGCACTAGATCTTGCAAAATATGTTCTGACCAACTCTAAACTTTCTGAAATTAAAAATGTGTAACCACTGTAAGGTTTTTAATGAACAAAAACGTTAAATACAAACTTTCATATGCAAAATAGATTACTGTATAACTGGCAACCTCAGAGCCAAGTACTAAATTTTCTTCCACAAATTTCAGCGGGGGTGGAATGGGAGGATGTAAATCCTAATGAATACAAAACTTAATTTCAGCTTTATATATAGAAAAAAAACTCTGAGGAAAAATAGCTTTAAATTGAATAGTATCTTCTGACATAAACAGCTCAGGCCAGCCCTTACAATTCTGAGGTTTATACTCAACCAGATCTGGGATGAAAATGCAGATTGAGGGTTTACAGTTACTTCAAATCCAGTTTCAAGAGTAGCCAAGTCACCTCATTTCCAGAAAAGGAAGTCTCTTTAGGATGACCACGACACTCTTCTGAAGACGCTTGGATGGCCAGAGTTCTTGGCCACAGTTCCACTTTTCCACAACACAGTGCCAATGCTGTAGTGTCAGGCTTCCTCTGAAAGGCAGGCAGAGCCCTACACCACAGCGCTTCTCCCGGCATTTTCAAGCCTCAAAAGAAAGACCTCCAGCTTCAAGTTGGCAGTTACTGCTCCAGCGTTAGAGAAGTTAATTAACACTTCCTTCCTCCCCCCACTGATTCCCCTCCTGATCTTCAGCAGGGAGTGGCAGCTTGATTAACATTCCTTTCAGAAATAAATAGTTCAAACGAGTAATTTAGAGTTAACTGTAAAAGAGCAGCAGAAAACCACTGCCCATTATGTTTGCAAATGAGTGCGTGAATGAATACTTGTGAACAAACACACACACAAAAGAAATCATAGAATAAATCTTGCATTTCCCACATTCATAGGGAAAAAAAAATCTTAAAAAAAAAGTATTAATTAGCGTTTGTTCTTGTGGGGGTTGAAGAGTCCAGGGCTCTGAGCAGGCACAGCCTTCCGAGCAGGGTTGCAAGCAGCCCTCCGCACGCCAAGTCAGGACTAGGGTGCTGCGAGAGGCCTGGTGCACTCTGACAGCTCAGTACCTATGCAAGAACAGAGTGATGCAGGGACTTCTTAACCCACAATGCATGAGGTATATGGAAACGTCCGTCTGTGAAAGAACCACCAGCAGCTAGAGGGACCGGGCAGGGCATTCTCACAGTAACTGCTGATGAAGGATTTCCCACACCATCTTCTTCCGGAAGAGAGGCATCTGGTGCTGTGAAGGAATCCACAAACAACACATACGTTACACAGTAATGTGCACAGCGTCAACACCCTTTAGGTGTAAAAAGGTAAATAAAGCAGGATGTCCACGTCCTTTACGTATGCTTGACTTTTTTACATCATGGTACAGCCTTATAAAGCCACCAAAAAGGAGGTTTATAATGTTTATTATTATACGTATCATAAGCATTTTTACATGTTAAGGAAAATCAAAGAAGGATGCAGATTTATACAATAGAGTCCAACAACAATTTCTTAACAAAAACGTGTCCAAAATGGAAATATCTAGTGGTGGCACAATAGGCAACTTTTCTACTTATATATATTTTCAAAACATTCTAAAATGAACATTCTGTTTTTTATGAGAAAAACATGAACTCTATTTAAATAAAGAAAAAAACCAAATCCACAAATTTCCTTCTGCTCTACCAAAGGTTGTAGATTCCATTCTGTTCAAATAGCAACTTCTCTCTTTCAATTATGTCACTAGGTTTGGCAAACAAATAACTCTTTGTTATTTAGAACCATCAAAGAATGAGATGCTTTGCTTAATATATTATTCTGCTTTAACTGATAATCACTACATGGGCCAAATTTCAAAGCAGCAACATACAAAAGACAAATCCAAAATCCCCTGTAACTCAGCCAGTCGTCTTTCTGATGAAATCAGAAGTTTACAGCCTTGAGGTACTCCTGGCATCTCCTTATAAATAGCTGAATATACCACTTTACTATAAACGAGTGATTTCCTACCTGGAAGGGCATAAAAAATCCTTACCCTTGGATTCATACATTATTTTAAATAGCTCAAAACATGTAGTAAAAAATTCCACATTTATTCTTAGTAAGACTGCTGAAACTAACCAAGAAGGGCCTTTTCATTTTAGACTGGGACTGCATGAATCCAGCATGGGAGCCCTAGTTACTTCACGTTGCTCAAAAGCTTGGAACGCGGTTATCAGTCCCACTGTCCATTAAGTATAGTTTGGTAGATCTATCAAAATGAGGTCTGTTCAAGAAAAATATTTTTTAAAGGGGGTTCTCCTTGGTTGTAAAAAGGTTGAGAATCCACTATAACAAACATAAAATTCTCAGGAGTTCCCAACTTTGAATTTGAATTTGAATTTCCACTCAATTGCAGAGCTATGGAGAACCAAAAATAACCAGAACAGAAGGGAAAGGCAGTATTCAGAGTTACATCTTAGACCTATGGCTTAAGCTCTCACAAGACCTGATGTCCCCTTGCTCTCACATATTCTGACATGCCTCCCTCTTTGGCTAAAATATCAGTAGTACTCAGGAACCAGTGAACACTGGAGTTCAGAGATAGGCAAAGTGTCCCACTGGCCACCAAAGAGGAGGATAAACTTGAGGGCGGATGCAGTGACAAACCCTAATGCTAGCAAGAATAGGGCTACGGCCAAGGTTTACAGCAATAATAATAGTGGCACGGCTACCATTATTAAGAGCTTAATGAGTGCCAGGCACTGGCAACATGCTTTAACTTCACCTTGTTGAAGTAAGTGGACGAGGAGGGGTCTTCACTCACCTGAGTAAATGTGATAGGTTTGTCCCTAGAGATATAATCTGCATATTTACAAGTAAACATCCCACAATCACTCCCATTCAACTGTTGAGGAATCTCCTAAAATTACAAAAAAAGAAGGGAGAAGGGGTAAAATTTCATCAAATACAAACTCCTTTGACTTTTTCTAGATATTACTATTGAGAAACAGTATTATAAAGGTAACACAGACACACACACAGTTAGTCTTTATGCAATATAAACACTCTAACCAAGACATGGAGTACAAGACCTCATAGAAAATGTTTTTCAGAAGGAAAGAGAGAAGCAAAGTGAGAGTTCTATCTCTCAGCTCTCATAGAAAGAAACCAAACTGAAAGAAGGTTTATTACCAGAAGAGGAATTCTAGTCAGAATTATTTAAGAAGCATTTATAAATTTTGAAAACAGCCAAATGTGGCTCCATCAAAAATATGTTTCCACTCAACAACAAAAAATCAAACAACCCGATCAAAAAATGGGCAGGGGACATGAACAGACATTTCTCCAAAGAAGATATAAGGATGGCAAATAGACACATGAAAAGATGCTCATCATCACTAATCATCAGGGAAATGCAAATCAAAACTACACTAAGATATCACCTTACGCCCGTTAGAATGGCAAAAATATCCAAAACCAAGAGTGACAAATGTTGGAGAGGTTGTGGAGAAAAAGGAACCCTCATACACTGTTGGTAGGAATGCAAACGGGTGCAGCCACTATGGAAAACAGTATGGAGATTTCTCAAAAAGTCAAAAATAGAAATACCTTATGACCCAGCCATCCCACTACTGGGTATCTATCCTAAGAACCTGAAATCAGAAATCCCAAGAGTCCCATGCACCCCTATGTTCATCGCAGCATTATTTACAATAGCCAAGACGTGGAACCAACCTAAGTGCCCAGCAACTGATGATTGGATAAAGAAGATATGGTATATATACACAATGGAATACTACTCAGCCATAAAAAAGGACAAAATCGTCCCATTCACAACAACATGGATGGACCTTGAGGGTATTATGTTAAGCGAAATAAGCCAGACAGAGAAAGACGAACTCTGTATGACTCCACTCATAGGTGGAAGTTAACATATAGACAAGGAGAACTGATCGGTGGTTACCAGGGGAAATGGGGGGGTTGGGGGGAGGGCACAAAGGGTGAAGTGGTGTACCCATAACATGACTAACAATAATGTACAAGTGAAATTTCACAAGGTTGTAAACTATCATAATCTTAATAAAAAAAATAAAATAAAAAATAAAAATTCACTGGAAAAAAAAAAAAGTTGAGGCTGGTGTTGGTCCAGCCAAAAGCAAAGGGTTTTGTTGTTTTGAATGAGTCTGTGCAGCCACAATATAGGCACACGAACAATTTCTATTAGGCTTTGTTATATAAACAGAATACATAAAAATCATCTTTCCATAAAATATTCTCTATGATGAAAAAAAAAATATGTTTCTAATACAACTAGCCTACTTCAGTAGTGCAGAGTTTAACTTCTCCTCCCTCGCCAGAAAAATAGGACTACTGCTTTGGACCCACACAGCTGTGAGCAGGAGAAAGAAAAAACTTTCTTGATAGGCTTAAACAATCAGGAAATCTTGCCTTGTTCCTCAGTTCTGTCCTGAAGCAAAAACAGAACTTACTGCAAGCAGCACTGAGGGCATCACAAAACAAAGGTTGTGGATTCCAAACCCACAGGAGGTAAGCTCACACGTCCCTAGGCCCAAGGTACACTAATCTTGGCCAGCCCCTTACACACTAGGGCTGCCAGTTATAACAGCACAAGATAATAAGAGTATAAGAGAGGCTGATTCCACTGCTAGAAAATATCCTAGATGACAACAGCTCAGTTTTTATTCAAAGAAATACAGATAATTATTGTAAAAAGAAAAGACTGTTTGAACATGCACACCACCCATACATATGGTGGGTACCTTGTGCTTTTCTCTTGAGCCCAGTATATATTTTCTCCCAAGCCCACGCCACAGAGTGGAGAAAACTGTAGACTCCAATATACTAATGAAGAGAATTCATTTTCTTTTTTTTTTCTGAGGAAGGCTCACCCTGGGCTAACATTTGTGCCAATCCTCCAGTATTTTGTATGTGGGTCGCTGTCACAGCATGGCCGCCGATGAGTGGTGCAGGTCTGCACCTGGAAACTGAGCCCAGGTCACCAAAGTGGAATGCACTGAACTTAACCAATAGGCTGCAAGGCTGGCCCCCAAGAATTTGCTTTCTGTACTATACTTCCCATACCAGAACAAAGGATTCATCCTAACAGACTCTTCCTATACCTGTGCTCTCCTCAGGCAATTTCAAAGCTTACCATTCTAATTACTCTAACTTAGAAATGAAAATGCTTTTGGACAAAGATAGTTGAGCCATTATACACAGGTTAGGGCTAAAATTGAATTCATGTAGCTTACTTTAAAAAGAAACCATGAGGACTCAAAGATTTATGCATTTTTAAATCCTGAATGAAATTCAAATCTGCACCCGGAAAGAAATTCAAATCTGGCAAGATCCAAACACATTCACAAAGAGCATACTTGCCTCCTGAGGACCCATGGCAGAGGACCCTTAAGATCTAAAAGCACAAAATTCCTAGAAAAGTTTTGAACAAGAACTTTAAACTTTCGTTAATGCCAACCAAGAAAAGTAGCTGACTTGAATTTACTGTTTTTGCTTTCAATTTTTTGAGACATGCTAACATATAGTTAACATTGACAATTTAAGCAAGAAGATAAAGGCTAAGAAGCAAACATCTTGGTTAAATGAACTTCGAAAGACTTAGAAGTAGATCATTCTTTGGATGTGCACTTCCGGAGAATGCATGCCTAAGGGTGAGTGAGTGAGGGGAGGAAGGAAGCCAAATCTAAACAATATGCCACTGTCAGTAAATGCAACAAAGTATGTGAAATATAGATGATCGTCACTTACATGTGGCTTCATGCTGTAGTGGGTCCACTCTAAAAGATTCAGATCAATATTTCTTTTGGTCTTACTTTCATCCTGTAAATACTGACTGAAAAAACAACAAAGAAGGAATATATTGATGAATTCCGGTGGGGACTTACCATTATCATTACAAAGGACTTTGTGATGTTTAACAGATATGCCATTCTTAAATCCATCTCCATAAGCTTTTTAAAAATGTGATTGCTTTTGTTTTTTACATTTAGTTTTGGGTTTTTTTTCTGCTTACAAAAATTGTACATGCTTATTTTAAAAAATTAAAACATATAAGATGTAAAATGCAAAAGAACCCATAATAACCACTCTAGAAGTAATTACTATTAATAATTTGCTGTGTATTCTTCTAGTTCTCTACTCCACTCCTATATACACAATTTAAAAACATACATTTTATTCTTTTAAAAAAAAGTACGTCATTTTGCAACTTGCTTTTTCTCACTTAAAAATAGATATAAAATAAGATAACTGGCCTGGACTAAAAAAAGCCATTGCTATGAAAAACAAAGAAAAAGGCAGGAAGATTGTTCTAAATTAAAGAGACTAGACACATTAAGTACATGCATGAGCCCCGAGTGGCTTCCTGGATTAAGGGAAAAGCTCTAAAAGATAACTGAAGAAATCAGAGTATGAACCATCGATTCCACATTACTGATTGCAAACTTCCGTTAAGTGTGATAACAGCATTGTGGTTATGTAAGAGAACTTCCTTATTCTTAGGAGATACATATGTAAATATCAAGAGTGATTAATTTTATCCAAATCTCCAGAGGTTCATCAAATTTAACCCAGGCATCTCAGTTCTTACCCTAACCTGCATATGAGGTAAACAAGGGTTACTCGAGGGCATGCGTGCTCAACGGGGCAGCAATATCTCCCCCAAGCGGGTGAAATCTGGCTCTGGAAGGCAAAATCGTCAAAATTCCCAACAAGTAAAAAGTCTTACTCCTTAGTCTTATTTTCTCTTGGCATGGAGAAATTCAATTTTTCAGGGCTGGGAGGATAATGAAAACAAAGGTGAGAAAAGCTGGACTAGGGGCATCAGGAAAGGAAGTGGGCCTCAGATACAGCCAGGAGTTGAACTTTTCATACTTAAAAAAAGGAAAAAAGTATGGATGTAATAAAAGTATGGGTTTTTTGTATCCTATTATAAGCAGCATACAAAATTTTGCTGTATGATTCCAACGAGAACATGTCTATGAATGTGATAATACATATGTATGTGTATGTGCACATGGATGTGTGTGTGCACATTTTACACACCTCTTAAACAGAAAAGACTAGAGGGAACTAACTGCTTTATAACAATTTGGTGTATCTTATGATTTAAAAACATTTCCCCTCTATACTTTTTACTCGAGATAAACATCCATAAATAAAAAGATCTTTTACAGTAAATCAATAATTGAAAAAGAGAGAATTGAATTATTAACTTTCCTTCATATCATTCATTTAACAAGTTCCTTACTAAAGTATCCTTAATAAAATTATCCAAGTATCCTTACTAAAATTCAAAACAGGAACCTACATGTGCTTCCGGCCAGCAGAAGAGGTTCAAAATAGACTTGTCTCACTGATTTGCTTCCTCACTGTGAAATTCATGCCACCACTTTACATAGCCAGTAAGTGGCTATGCTTTAAGGGAAAGTTTCCAGCAATTACTGTTTGAAATAGTTGCCTATAAACCATGATTTCATTTAAAAATTACCTCTGGGTTCTATGAGATGAACCCAACTATAACAGAAAGCACAGACACATGAGTGAGCTTAAGAATTTAGAGGAATACTACTCCCCAGCGAACAGTTCTTCAGAACATTCAGAATAATGTTCAGAATCTAAAAGAATTCTAATTCAAACCCCAGGATTCTAGTCAGATATATTTTCATTATTAACAAATGACAAACTTGTTTTCAATGATGCTACTAAACCAGACTTCTCAGTTAAGATCAGATACTAGGTTATTTATACATAAAAGATGGATTCCAGTCAAGTCCTGAAGGATGGGAAGAGAGCCTTGACTGTGCATCAGACCACTGCCCACCACACCCTCTGGGGTTCAGACAGATGAAGGAACGCCTAACAAGGCCATAGCAATGGAACAGCAAAGCTTTCCAGCCCTTACTTACAGGAGAATCTCACAGATCCTGTGGCCCTTTTGTCCCATAGAATCCAGATATTTAAGACACTTTTTTCTTAGGTCTATCACCTATAATAGAAAAATGAAACATCCAGAAACAACCATAACAGGAGTGAGAATTTTATTTCTAAGAAGAAAAGCATCTTTAAAAAAACTCAATACATGTACCAACATGAATGGATTTCTAAGATACATTTTTTATAAAGCATCACAGATGCTATGAGCTTCATTTCTATAAAATTATATACTTCTATTCCTAGAGAAAAGCCTAGGAACTTAGTCCCCAAAACATAAGTGGTCCTCTCAGAGTGATGAGATTTTTCTTTGCTTTTTTTCTTTATACTTTTACTTTTATACAATAAACCTGTACCATCTTGTAAACAAAACTAACAAAATAAATAACCCATGTGTACTAAAACCCTTTCCTGTTAAAAATGAAAGCTCCTCAGTTACAGGGACTGTCCTCTAGCTTCCTAAGTTGTGTAACTCAAGAACTCAGAAGGGACTCTGCAGAGTACGCCTTTAACATATACTACGAGACTTTCACTGGACAGAAAGGGTAGCCTTCATTGTTTAAGAAAATGGTCATTATCTAAACTCCCACAATTAACCCTCTCAACTTACCACCAGGCTCCAATGTACCTTCCGATGAATAGGCACCAGAATAAGTTCCTGCTCAAAGAGATTGACCCCTTTGGTCCATCTTTTCACTGCTTGGTAACCCCCAGACTTTAATTTGGGATAGAAGAAAGTACTGAATGCATGAAGTGCTGGATACCCTTGTTTTTTATTTCTTTCCACCAGAAGATTCATGTAAAAATTAATGACCTGTAATACCAAGAGAGTAAACATCAGAACATGGCAAGTACATTATCAAAATTAAAATTCTACCTACCTGAATTAGAGAAGGGAAGGTACTAAGGAAGGGGAAAAAAGGACTGTCTATGGCAGAAAATGGAAAATAAAAAATGATCACTGTAAAATGGGAGGGATTAAGAAAGAATGAAGTTGTACTTTTGAGGCATATGAAAAAGAGAGCCAAGAGAAAGAACTCAAATAGAAAGTCTGCAATAATGAAAAGGTGTATGTAACTGTATCACACAAAAATATGCAGAAAGGGGCCAGCCAGGGGCAGAGTGGTTAAGTTTGCACACTCTGCTTCAGCAGCCCAGGTTCCTGGGTTTGGATCCTGGGGGCAGACCTACACACTGCTCATCAAGCCATGCTGTGGCGGCATCCCACATACAAAATAGAAGAAGACTGGCATAGATGTTAGCTCAGGGCCACTCTTCCTCAAACAAAAAGAGGAAGACTGATAACAGATCTTAGCCCAGGGCCAGTCCTCCTCACCAAAAAAAACAAAAAACAAAAAAATCAGGGGCCTACCCAGGGGTGCAGTGGTTAAGTTTGTGCGCTCCACTTCAGTGGCCCGGGGTTCACAAGTTCAGATCCTAGGCATGGACCTACACACCACTCACCAAGCCATCCTGTGGTGGCATCCCACATACAAAATAGAGGAAGACTGGCACAGATGTTAGCTCAGGGCCACTCTTCCTCAAACAAAAAGAGGAAGATTGGCAACAGATGTTAGCTCAAGGCCAATCTTCCTCACCAAAAAAATAAATAAAATAAAAAAATCAGTCTCCGTATCTGAATTACACCAAAAGAAATAAACAGATTAAAAAAATATATATGTAGACATACTAACTGGAAGTGAATTTTACTATATATAAATTATACTTCAATTTAAAAATATTAACTGGAAGGAAATATACCAAAACATTAATATTTCATTTATTTTTGAGGGTTGGCACTTTTGAACAATAATATTGTTCACTTTTCCTGTATTTTCTAAATTTTCTATAATAAAGATATGACATTTATAATATGAAACAAAACATTTGTTTTACAAGAATGTGTTTATGTGTCACTAGCCAGGGAGGAGGAAGGCAGACAAGGGAGAAAATCAGCAACTGAGGAATTGGGTAAAGGACCAACTGGAAAATTGGCAAGAACCAAGAGCTAGCTTTAGCTAAATATGTAAGGATACAAGGTGACAATGGGGCAAATTTTTGCAGTTATCACTCAAATGAAATAAAGAAAAAGACATATAGTGTACATGTGGTAATCAACACAGCCCTTCATTACTGAAAAAATGAAATGGCCCCTCTAAGAATTCATCTAAAATAAAGTATCACTTGCTGCTTCCTTCCATTCATCAGTTGCACCCAGGGTTTATAAAAATCTCACTGAAGGGACTGGCCCTGTGGCTGTTAAGTGGTTAAGTTCGCGCGCTCCGCTGCAAGCGGCCCAGTGTTTCCTCAGTTCGAATCCTGGGTGTGGACATGGCACTGCTCATCAAACCATGCTGAGGCGGTGTCCCACATGCCACAACTAGAAGGACCCACAATGAAGAATATACAACTATGTACCAGAGGGCTTTGAGGAGAAAAAGGAAAAAAATAAAATCTTTAAAAAAAAAAAAATCTCACTGAAGACTAGTAAACGAAGTGGAGGATGAAATGAAGAAAGGATGCAGAAGAGAGTAACATTCCTAATTAAGGGCAGCAAACAATCAGAATTAACGTTCTTTTTAAGGTTTAAGATGTTTTCGATTTAGACAAAACTAAAAGCTGCTTTACCAAGCCCGTATAACTGGGTGGAAATCACTCTGATTACGGATGGTAGACGGTTAAGCATAACGACAGTCAAAGGGGCACAGAAGACAGCTTACTTCGTCATTGAGCCAGTGATAGTTCTTCAAGGTCTGGATATCTCCTCGAGTGATTCGGAGTTTGAAAGCGCTACTTAGAATCTCATCCTGAGGGCCATGGCCTAGGGCATTACTGATTTCCTTTTCCATGTCCTGAATTAAAAAACCCAGAGGTTGCTACTTAAATACAGAACCACCATCAGATACTGAAAGTCTGAGACTGAAAAATGCTTTTCATCGCTGTGATACCCGACCCTTGAGAAAAATCTACTATCAAAGACCTACTAAATCGAGGTATGAAAAGATTTAAACTTAGGACTACAAAGCAGTCTTATCAATGGTTATAAAAAATGTGAGTTCAATTATTAGCTCTGGAAACAATAATTGGCAATATTTACATTTAAAGTAGAGTCTCAATTATCCCACTACCACTTATTTAGTGCTATGTGCCAAACACAGTCCCAGATGCTCGGAGCACATCTGCATGGGGGGGAAAGTATTATCACCATTTTACAGAAGAGGTAGAGCTCAGGAATTTAAGTTACATGCCCCAAACCATATAATTATTAAAAGGCAGAGCCAAGATTTGAACCCCGGAGTATCTAACTCCCTAGCCTTTGCTCCTTTCACAATCCTATAAAAGTATTTTCATACTGTGCTTATTTACCTCCTAAACTTTTCTTTAAAAACAGCAAAGTAATAAAATTAGAACACCTAAGAGATCACACTATCAATTTTTGACGTGAAGAGAATAAGCAAACAGGCAGAAACTGGAAGACTAGGCAGCAGTCTGGCAACTGAGTCCTTACTGAATAGATGGCTTCGTTATTCTAAAGAATTATGCAGATAAATGCATGTTTAAGCTACAAGACAGAATCTATAAACCCAATAGAAATTATTTTCCTCCAAATATTTTAAATAATGCTTTCCCCCAACGGCACACAATTTTGCAGTTTTATGGATCTCTCTATCTGCATGCCCAATATATAGTAAGTGCTCAAGAGAGATTCACTGAGTAGGGCTGACTACCACCTACTAAGACAACAATGGAGAAAGAGACAAGATGTGGGCTCACATTTAAAATAAGAATTCTTAACAATCTTCATTTTATTGTTTTCTATAAGTTTTTACTATTTTCAGATGCAATAATCAACAAAAGGGACATTTTAGTAAACCATAATCACTTTAAAAAAAACTGCAATGAACTCATTCCTGATGCAAAACCCATACTATGTAACCCAAAATATTTTAAAGTTAGAAAAAGAATCTACAAAAAACTCATTATATTCCAAGATTCATGGCACTTATGTCTACCCACATTTGCTGAGCATTAATCTGATCCCTTAGGCCACCTTCAGAGATCACTAATGATTAACATAGCCAGTGAGTGAACAGCCCTTGGCCTGATTTCTTTCATATATTCAGCCCTACCTGGAGAAACTGCTCACAACAAAACATGCACTCAAGTCTTGAATAACTGAGGTTATTTAAAACATGCCTTTTATTCTGATCAACACAGGAAACAATACCTCTGTAAGTTCAAGAAGATCATCCGTCCTCTTATCCCTGTCTCTGCCTGAGCAATTTTTCTCTTTAGTCTCAAGTATTGACATCTTCCTCCTGAGTAAGCCATTGCTTCCACTGCCTAGGCGGAGCCGGGCTGACACTTCTTCAGACAGGTCAGGTTCCAGCTGGTGTCCTCTCCTCTGATCAAAAAAGTTTTACGTTCTATTGACATGTTTCATACTTGCACATATAAACATACATAACACAGGAAATACACAACAGCGCCATTATCTTAAAAGAAAAGAGAATTAGCAAATCGCCAATGAGTGAGGTAGATTTAGCATACCTGCCTATCCCTGCAAGAGGGATCAAAAAGGTTCAAAACCTAGGGCTCAGGACACCTCAACTACAAACCATGAAACAGAACATTCATCCTTTTCCCTGGAGACAGCAAGAAAAGTATTTTCAGTTCTTTTTTCCCAATTAAAAATAATATAGTTAAAAGACATTTTGAAAAGTTTTAAAAAAGTAAAAAATACAATCCATAATCCTACCACTCAAAATAAACCACTGCTATCCTTATACTAAGTAAATTTGTTCTATCTCATCATTTTTAAAAAGTAATTATGTATTATAGAAAAATGCACAAAACATTAATGTACCATTTAATTGATTTTTGTAAAATTAACAACTATGTAACCACCATTCAGGTCAACAAACAGAATTCTGCCAGCATCCCAGAAACTCTGGTAAGATCCTTTCCTTATCATGACCCTATGTAACCCTGAGTACTGAACTTAAGTCATCTGCTAGGCAAACTATTTTAAAATTAGGAAATTTATTTAGAAATAGACCTTTGGACTAGAACCACACTCTCAACACACCTAGCCAGTACTCTTGACTCTAGCTAACTGCCAGGTATACCGGTCCTAGAAAACCAGCAGCTGCTGGCCCTTCCCCACAGTCCCAGACAGCAAAGCCTTCAGGTTCAGCAAGGACAGAAGCAGGATGTAGCCATCAGCCAGGTAACAAACACGCCTCCCTCCTCCACCTCCCACCCTCTCTCAGGCTTAGCTTCCCCTCTTCTTTCAGTTTTTGTTCCACAGGTGATAGATAATTAAACACAAAAGGCCCGCTCTGAATCACTGGAAATGGGGAACATTAGAGAAAGGAATGTTCAAAGATTTATGACTTAAGACTGTGAGTTAGCCTTAAAACTAATTCTTATGAAGAGATCTAATGGGAGAAGAGAAACTTGATCAAAGTGATACCCAACACAAAGCAGTTCTCTTTTTGGTATTTCCATGTATCTAACATGTGAAATAATCTGAAACTGCAAGTTTGTCTTTAATTTAGGAATACATTTCTTTGGAATACGGAGTGTTTGCCACTATTATTTAAAATGTTGGTATTGCTATGGAGATCACTGGAACACTTCTTATTCCAATACTTACACAGAAAACATAAAATCCAATTAAGCATAAGATTCGTAATATTTTCAAGTAAACCCAAAATCTTGACTCTGAAAAGAAAGTCCTGAACTTATATCTTTCCTAGAGGCATCTAGTTTTAAAAAAATTCTCTGGGGCCAGCCCGGTGGCGTAGCGGTTAAGTGCACACGTTCTGCTTCGGCAGCCCGGGGTTCGCCAGTTCGGATCCCAGGTGCAGACATGGCACCGCTTGGCAAAAGCCATGCCGTGGTAGGTGTCCCACATATAAAGTGGAGGAAGATGAGCATGGATGTTAGCTCAGGGCCAGTCTTCCTCAGCAAAAAGAGGAGGATTGGCAGCAGATGTCAGCTCAGGGCTAATCTTCCTCAAAAAAAAAAAAAATTCTCCAAGAAAAGCCAGGCAACACACATAAGGGTTGGGATGGAGGCAAGTTGGTCCCTCTTACAAAGGTGGCTACCACACAGAGATAAAAATCCAGCAACTCAGAAGAAAGCCAAAGTTGTCTATCTTCAATGCCTGCTGCTTTTTCAAAGAAAACAACAGAATTAGAAATCAAAGTAACATATACCATCTTTCTTATTTTTCATGGGCGCCAAAATTTTAATGTAAGTCAGGTGGAAGAGTAAAAAGATATAAAACTTAACTAGGGTTTCTACTTACACCTTCATTTTCGAGTCTGATTCCAACTGTCTTCTCTATATCAGAAATTTTCCCCTTTGAACATCTAAGGAAAAAAATTGAGAGATTACAGACTAGATGATTTTAACCAGGGACATGTCGGACTAATTTTAGAAATAAGATTTAATAATTTGCAAACAAAAGTTGCCTTGAGTTTATACAGTCCTCTAAACCAAGGGTCAGCAAAATTTTTCTGAACAAGATCAGATAGTAAATATTTTAGGTTTTGCAGGTCTTATGGGTTTTGTCACATCTTCTCAACTTCCATTGTAGTTTAAAAGCAGCCATAAACAGTATATAAATGAATGAACAAACTGTGTTCCAACAAAACCTTTCTTACAAAAACAGGCAGGTGGACCAGATTTGGCCCAAAGTTTACCAAACTCTGCTATAAATGAACTGTCATCCAAAATCCTAAGGCACTTAGAAGTACCTTCACCATTCATATACTAGAGATGCCGATCACTAGAGATGCCCACCAGACCCACACTTATCTACGTGGCACCTGCATCTCCCACCCCCAATGTCCAGGACAGAGAAGGGCACCCTCCCAAGCTAGGGTGAGCATCTGACACAAGAGCTCTTTGTGTACCCAACATGCTGGTCAGCTACCAGCACTGAGGAGAGTTCACAATTCCTCAGACATAGTTACTCATAAATATAGCTTATAAAGTAAGAAATTAATATGTCAGAATGAGCTGAACCATGTACCTCTTTTCACTTCTCACAGAACACAGAGGTCCCCTTGTTTCAACAACTCTATCTGTGAGGACGGCAAAGAAAAAATTGTTTCCTTTATTAATCAATCACATAGCTAGAATTTTAACTTACACAGTTTCTAAAGTACCAGGACATTCACTTACATTGAAATGCTAAAATGAATTCCAAAGACACTAGCCTTCTCACAAAATAAGTTGCTTAAAAATGCATAAATTTCTTTCTTCTTTAAATATAATCTTTAGTGTAAAATGACTGATATCTGCTCATTTGGTAAGCTATCATTTAGTGCCACTTAGTGAACAACAAGCAGAGAAATACAAGGAAGTTAGTATGAGGGATATAAAGAAATTAATTTAGGGTGCACAAAATATGTGCTACTGTATTGAAGGTTGGAATAATGATCAAGAGGTCACTTATCAATCAGCTTCATCTTGAAACAGCTTTTTCACTAAACTACCAGTACTGGATAAATCCCAGACAGTGCCGTGGGGTCTGATGTTTTACAGTTTGGTACACCATCTTTCACTAGTATGTCATTTTTCAATTTCACATGCACATGATCTGAGTTCAATATATTAAGATAGGGCTGAATCTAGGAACTCACATGGTTTTGGAACAAACTGAGCTGTTTTGACTCCGTGACTTTGCTCTTCCCCCCAGCCTTTGGTCTTTAATGTGTCCGTGTGACTTCTTTGAGAACTTAGAAACACAAAAAGTGAAAATCAGATATAAAAGGAAAACCCACCATAAGTATTCACTATCTCTGCCTGGCAAGCTTCTCCAAGCAGGTGTTATTGCCTGAAACATCAAATTACAGGAGAGAGGATGCAACATATCACCACCTGGGATTGGGATAAAAGGAATCTAATCCAGATTCTACTCTTTCAGCCAGGTCACCCAACTGCCAGTCTCTCTATTCGTAAACCTGGATGTTTTTAATCCCCAGCACCACCTTGACTGAAAAACCTCAGTGTGACAAAACTCAGGTTAAAAAATGAGAAATTTTAAATGACATACTGAAATAGTTCCTAAAACAACACATTAAAAGCAGGTTTGTGGGGCCGGCCCCGTGGCATAGTGGTTGAGTTTGGTGAGCTCCACTTTGGCGGCCTGGGTTCACAGGTTCAGATCCCGGGCACGGACATACACCACTCGTCAGCCATGCTGTGGTGGTGAACCACACATAAAATGGAGGAAGACTGGCATGATGTTAACTCACAGCTAATCTTCCTCAAGCAAAAAGAAAAAAAAAAAAAGAGGAAGATTGAAGATTGGCAACAGATGTTAGCTCAGAGCTAATCTTCCTCACCCCCAAAAAAAGCAAAGTGGTTTGCGGATTTTACTGACGTGACGAAACTATACTGCTGCTTCCATCAGTACCTAGTCAAAATGGAGAACACATTAACATTCTGACCAACAAAACCAAGAGAATTAAAAAAAAAAAAAGTTTACAACCAAAGTTAAAATTCCCAGACAAATAATCCTCGGTTATTTCCACATTCAACAAGCTAGATGGTCTTGTGACTTTTTTACCATCAACTTGCTGTGACATAAATTCTGGGTGCCCTCTGTATATTCTCACACCACTTCTTAGAATTATCAAGTGTACCTCAATCCTGAGCTCACATATTTTTTATCCGAATATAAGGCCAGACATCAGCTCCCTCTGCCACTCTCATCTAATTGCTGAAATCATTAGAGTATTTAATTAACAAGCAGTCTTATAAGGAAAACTTCTTATGACCTGGGATGACTTCAATCTTGTCTCTAAAGTGGACAGTTTCCAATGGTGCTAAAATGCACGCACTAAGATGCCTCAGAGACTATGTGCATTGGTGGGTGGGCAGAGAGGGTGCAGGTGGAGAGAGAGAGGGAGGAAGGGAGAGAGGAAGAGATGGGCAGCAGAGGAAAAGAGGGGGAACAAGCGGCTGGCAGAGACAGACACACAGATTGTAGGAAACGTCTGTGTTGGGGAGGTTGAAAAAACTCTCTCCCCCTGGGAACCCAAATTCAACCAGTGATTCCAATTTTCTATATCAGAGTTTCAAGTAAGAGTTCACTTGGACAATGGATTCTAAAGCTAACAGAAAATTCTATTTTTGTTATATATATAATCTATTACTAGATACAATGTTCAGATAAATCACAGGGCTAGTTCTCTCAACATTAACCTGTTTTTGCAAGAAAGTCCTTCCCACCATTCCCCTCGCCAAAATAAGGAAAAAGATGTCTGGCAAAGCATTTATCTTATTAGCTCATCTTTACCTATGATGAGCTGAAGTTACAGGAGGAACAGTGTTTCCATGACCACCTTCTTTAAGTCGCTCCAATAACCTCCGGTACTTCTCTCTTTCCTCTTTTTGAACACCCTAAATAAAAGAAGGCATATTAGATAACTACTAGCACATAAATCTGTAATTAAATCATAAACAAAGACTAAGAGGTCAAATGCAGCCCATATGTGGGCTGTATTTCCCAGCACAGTGTTTTTTAAAATCTTTGAATTAATTACCAACTTTATAAATTGAGAAGAAAAATCCAAAAATCTGGTCTCTTTTGAAAAACTGAACCAACAATCTAGAGCTTTGTAGGGCTAGTCCCTTTAGACGGGCCATTCACTCTAGTCCACCTCATTCATTTATGTTATCTGCTAGTCCTTGATGGCATCTAACTTTTTGAGAACAGAACTGAGTGAACCGCAAAAAAACTCAGCAGAAATAATCCACTTGCATATTCATAACATTAGCTTCCAAAACAGAACTGGTCTCACCAAAGTCACCAATGACCTTCTATGGCCAGAGCCAATAGAGGCTTTTTCACCTCTTATGTTATTTGACCTCTTTCTTCAGCATCTCACCCCATTGACCTTGCCTTGACTACCTGGACAAGAATATATTCTCTTGATTTCTTCTTATCTTCTCAGTCTCCACTGCAGATTATTTCTTCTTTTGCCTGCCCTTAAATGCCTATGGTTCTGCCCATTAACTCTTCTCCACTACATCTCCTCCCTGAATAATCCCTTCAGCTCCCTGGATTTAAATAACATCAACATGCAGAAAATTCAGAAATGTGTCTCTAACCCTGCCTTCTTCTCAAAACTCTCAGCACCTATATCCATAGTTCTATGGGACAGGTCTTCTTGTGTGTTTCACAGGCACTTTAAACAGTGTCCAAAACTGAAGTCATCATCTTCCCCCTAAACACATGGGGTATCCTGGTCAGTGGCACGTATTTATGTAAGACTGAAATCAGGGATTCAGACTCTTCCCTATAACTTTATATCACATTAACCAATGAATATCTATGTCCTTGCTAATATTACCTTCTAATATTTATAGAATATATCCTGTGTATACTCCCTACATATTTGCTCAGTCCCATTTCTGAATTCTAAGAGGTATTGAAGCATACTTTCATACCTCTCCTTAAAATCCCTCCTGGGGTCAAGATGGCAGTGTAGGCGGACCCGGAGATGGACTCACCTCCTCCCACAAACACAACCAAGTTACAACTATTCTTGGAATAATTACCCCTGAGAGAGAACTGAAAACTGGATAAAAAGAACCCCCACAACAAGGGACAGTCCTAAGTGAGGCGAAAGAGGCAGAAATTCCCTTCTGGAGAGAAAAAAGCCACCTTTGCAAGCTGCAGAGCTTCACAGCCGGCCAGGAGAAATCCTAAGGTACACAGCCTTCCCTGGGGGAGTCGGGGACCTGAGCGGGGAAGTGTTACTACTACAAGCAGCCTTCAGATTCAGCACAACTGAGACAAGTATCATAATATCTGGCTTTGCTGGCTACTAACTACAACAGGGAACATCTCTAGAAAAACTATCGGACAGGAACGGAAAAAAGGCAGCTTTTAAAGGGCCCACACACAAATTCACCTGTTTCAGAAAGCAACCTGAAATCACGAGAAAGAAAGGTGCACAGTCCTTTGGTGAAAAGAGACTCACCTGATATGCTCTGAGCGCATCTCAGTGAGAGGTGAGACCTCTCCAAGGACTGAGACATTGGTGGCAGCCATTATTGTGATGTAGTACAGGCATGCTGACACAGATGCTGGCAGACACCACTAGAGTTCTTCCCCTGGCCTGTGAGCCCAGGGTCTGCCCTGCCCACTCAAGCACTGATTTAATCCAGCTCAGCCAGGGCAGGCAGCCTGCCCTAGAGACTCGCCCCATCCAACAGCAAGCCCTTGGGCAACTTGTGAGCCTGCACAGGCTGGGTGCCTGGAACCTCTGCAGGCAGGCAAGTGGGTCCACCTCTGTGGGGCAAGGAATGCATGAGGAGCAGGAAAAAAAGAACTAAATGAAACAGAAATAAGCAACCTACCTGACAAAGAGTTCAAACAAAAAGTCATAAGGATGCTCACTGATCTTGGAAGAAGGATGGATGAACTCAGTGAGAACCTCAACAAAAAATTGGAAAATATAAAAAAGAACCAATCAGAAATGAAGAATACAATACTGGAAATGAAAAATTCACTAGAGGGACTCAATAGTAGAGTAGAATCTACAGAAGAATGGATCAACAAGCTGGATGAAAGACTAGAGGAACTCACACAAGCTGAACAGATAAAAGAAAAAAAATTAAAAAAGAACAAGAAGTGTCTAAGGGAACTCTGGGACAATATCAAGTGCACTAACATTCATATTATAGGTGTCTGAGAAGGAGAAGAGAGAGACAAGGCACAGAGAATCTATTTGAAGAAATAATAGCTGAAAATTTTCCTAACCTAAGGAAGGAAACAGACATCCTGGCACAGGAAGCACAGAGAGCACCAAACAAGATATACCCAAAGAGGCCCACACCAAGACACCTGATAATAAAAATGTCAAAAATTAAAGATAAAGAAAGAATCCTAAAAGCTGCAAGAGAAAGGCAACAAGTGACATAAAAAGGAAACCCCATAAGGCTATCAGCTGATTTCTCAGCAGAAACCTTACAGGCTGGAAGGGAGTGGCATGATAGGTTTAAAGTGCTGAAAGGATAAAACCTATAGCCAAGAATACTCTATTTGTCAAGGTTATCATTCAGAATGGAAGGAGAGATAAAAAGTTTCCTAGACAAGCAAAAATTAAAGGGGTTTATCACCAAGAAACCAGTTTTACAAGAAATGCTAAAGGAATTTATTTAAATGGGAAAGAAAAGACCACAAATAGGAATAAGAAAGTTATCAACCATGGGGCTGGCCTGGTGGCGTGGAGGTTAAGTTCATGTGCTCCACTGTGGTGGACCAGGGTGTGCGGATTTGAATCCCAGGCACAGACCTATGCACTGCTCATGAAGCCAAGCTGTGGCTGCGTCATACATACAAAATGGAGGAAGAGTGGCACAGATGTTAGCTCAGGGACAATCTTAATCAAGCAAAAAAGGAAGACTGGTAACAGATGGTAGCTCAGGGCCAATCTTCCTCACAAAAAAAATAAATAATTTTTTAAAAAAGAAAATTATCAGGGGCTGGCCCCGTGGCCGAGTGGTTAAGTTCGCGCGCTCCGCTGCAGGCGGCCCAGTGTTTCGTCGGTTCGAATCCTGGGCGTGGACATGGCACTGCTCGTCAGACCAGGCTGAGGCAGCGTCCCACATGCCACAACTAGAGGAACCCACAATGAAGAATACACAACTATGTACCGGGGGGCTTTGGGGAGAAAAAGGAAAAAATAAAATCTTTAAAAAAAAAAAAAAGAAAATTATCACACACAAAAAAGGCAATAAAATCACTGGTAAAGGAAAAAATACAGGAAAGGTAGCAGACAAACCACCTATGAAAAGAATATGAACGTCAGCGTCAAAAGACAAAAGTACTGGGGCCAACCCCATGGCCGAGTGGTTAAGTTTGCGTGCTCCGCTTCGGCAGCCCAGGGTTTCACCAGTTCAAATCCTGGGCACAGACATGGCACCGCTAGTCAGGTCATGCTTAGGCGGCGTCCCACGTGCCACAACTAGAAGGACCCACAACTAAGAATATACAACTATGTACTAGGGGGATTTGGGGGAAAAAAGAAAAAAATTAAGTCTTAAAATAAATAAATAAAGTCTTTAAAAAAAAAGACAAAAGCACAAAAATTACCTATTTCCATGATAAGAGGGTAATGGATACACATACACGAAATAAGAGGTTAGCTATGATATCAAAAACATAAAATGTGGGAGGATGGGAGTAAAAGAATAGAGCTTTTAGAAAGAGTTCAAACTAAAGAGACCATAAACTCAATATAGATTGCTATATATGTAGATTATTATATGTGAACCTCATGGTAATCGCAAACCAGAAACATATAATAAATACACAAAAAATTAAGAGAAAAGAACCCAAACATAATACTAAAGAAAACCATCAAACCACAAGGGAAGAGAGCAAGAGAAGAAGAAAAGACAGAAGAACTACTAAAACATACAGAAAAAAAGTAACAAAACGGCAATAAGTATATATTCATCAATAACTACTTTAAATGTCAATGGACTAAATGTTCCAATCAAAAAGCATAGGGTGGCCGATTGGATTAAAAAACAAGACCCACATATATGCTGCATACAAGAGACACACTTCAGACCTAAAGACACTCATAAACTCAAAGTAAAGGGATAGAAGAAGATACTGCCTGCAAATGGCAAAGAAAAGCAAGCTAGGGTAGCAGACAAAATATAGAGTTTATATCAGACAAAATAGAGTTTTAAACAAAAACTGTAACAAGAGACAAGGGGTGCTGGCCCTGTGGCCAAGTGGTTAAGTTTACCCGCTCCACTTTGGCGGCCCAGGGCTTGACTGGTTTGCATCCTGGGCGCGGACATGGCACCACTCATCAGGCCATGCTGACATGGCATCCCACATAGCACAACCAGAGGCACTCACAACTAGGATATACAACTATGTACCAGGGGGCTTTGGGGAGAAAGAAAAAAGAAGATTGGCAACAGATGTTAGCACAGGTGCCAATCTTAAAAAAAAAAAAAGGGAGAGAGAGACAAAGAAGGGCACTACATAATGACAAAGGGAACAACCCAGCAAGAGGACATAACACTCGTAAATATCTATGCACCCAACATAGGAGCACCTAAATACATAAAGTCATTATTAACAGACATAAAATGAGAAATAGACAGTAACACAATAATAGTAGGGGACTTTAACACTCCACTTACACCAATGGATAGATCATCCAAACAGAAGATCAATAAGGAAACATTGGCCTTAAATGACACATTAGACCAGATGGACTTAGTAGATATATATAGAACATTCCATCCCAAAACTGCAAAATACATATTCTTTTCAAATGCACATGGAACATTCTCTAGGATTGATCACATATTAGGCCACAAAACAAGTCTCAATAAACTTAAGAAGATTGAAATAATACCAAGCATCTTTTCTAACCGCAAAGATATGAAAATAGAAATCAACTACAGGATGAAAATCAGAAAAGCCACAAGTATGTGGAGATTAAACAAAATGCTATTGAACAACAATTGGGTCAATGAAGAAATCAAAGTAGAAATTTAAAAAACACCTAGAGACAAATGAAAATGAAAATGAAAATACAACATACCAAAAACTATGGGATGCAGAAAAAGCAGTTCTAAGAGGGAAGATTACAACAATATGGACCTACCTCAACAAACAACAAAAATCTCAAATAAACAATCTAACAGTGCACCTAAAGGAAATGGAGAAAGAAGAACAAAGCACAAAGTCAGTAGAAGGAAGGAAATAATAAAAATCAGAGCAGAAATAAATGAAATAGAGACTAAAAAAAAAAAACAAAAAAATCAATGAAACCAAGATCTGATTCTCTGAAAAGATAAACAAAATTGACACATCTTTAGCTAGACTCACCAAGAAAAAAAGAGAGTGGGCACAATAAATAAAATCAGAAATGAAAGAGGAGAAATTACAACAGACATCTCAGAAATACAAAAGATTATAAAAGAATACTACGAAAAGCTGTCTGCCAACAAATTGGATAATCTAGAAGAAATGGATAAATTCTTAGAATCATACAACCTTCCAAAAACTGAATCAAGAAGAAATAGAGAATTTGAATAGACCAATCACAAATAAGGAGATGGAAACAGTAATCAAAAATCTCCCAAAAAATAAAAGTCCAGGACCAAACAGCTTCCCTGGTAAAGTCTACCAAACATTCACAGATTTAATACCTACCCTTCTCAAACTCTTCCAAAAAATTGAAGAGAAGGGGTAGCTTCCTAACTCATTCTATGGAGCAAACATTACCCTGATACCAAAACAAGACAAGGACAACAACAACAACAAAAAAAATTACAGGCCAATATCACTGATGAACACTGATGCAAAAATCCTCAACTGAAATTACTAGCAAATCGAATACAAGGATACATTAAAAAGATCAGACATTATGATCAAGTGAGATTTATTCCAGGGATGCAGGGATGGTTCAACATCTGCAAATCAAGCAATGTGACACACCACATTAACAAAATGAAGAATAAAAATCACATGATCATCTCAATAGATGCAGAGAAAGCACTGGACAAGATACAGCATCCATTTATGATAAAAACTCTGTATAAAATGGGTATAGAAGGAAAGTATCTCAACACAACAAAGCCCATATATGACAAACCCACAGCTAATATCATTCTCAATGAAGAAAAACTGAAAGCTATCCCTCTGAGAACAGGAACCAGACAAGGATGCCCACTGTCACCACTCTTATTTAACATAGTATTGGAAGTCTTAGCCAGACCAATCAGGCAAGAAATAGAAATAAAAGGGATCCAAATTGGAAAGGAAGAAGTGAAACTGTAACCATTTGCAGATGACATGATTTTATATATAGAAAACCCTAAAGAATTCACTAAGAGGGGCTGGCTCTGTGGCCGAGTGGTTAAGTTTGCACTCTCTCCTTTGGTGGCCCAGGGTTTCGCCAGTTCAAATCCTGGACATGGACATGGCACCACTGATCAAGTCATGCTGAGGCGGCATCCCATGTCTCACAGCTAGAAGGACCCACAACTAAAGATACACAACTATGTACCGGGGGGCTTTGGGGAGAAAAACGAAAAATAAAAAATCTTAAAAAAAAAAAGAATCCACTAAGAAACTTTTAGAAAGAATGAATGAATATGGTCAAGTTGCAGGACGCAAAATCAACATACAAAAATCAGTTGCATTTTGGGGCCGGCCCGGTGGCGCAACAGTTAAGTGCACACGTTCCACTTTGGCAGCCTGGGGTTCGCCAGTTCAGATCCCGGGTGCAAACATGGCACCGCTTGGCACACCATGCTGTGGTAGGCATCCCACATATAAAGTAGAGGAAGATGGGCACGATGTTAGCTCAGGGCCAGCCTTCCTCGGCAAAAAGAGGAGGATTGGCAGCAGTTAGCTAGGGCTAATCTTCCTCAAAAAACAAGCAAAAATCAGTTGCATTTCTATATACCAACAACCAAGTAGCAGAAAGAGAAATTAAGAATACAACCCCATTTACAATTGCAACAAAAAGAATAAAATACCTAGGAATAAACTTAGCCAAAGAGATAAAAGATCTGTACACTGAAAACTGTAAGATTCTTGAAAGAAATTGAAAAACACACAAAGAAATGGAAAGATGTTCCATGCTCTTGGATTGGAAGAATTAACGTAGTTAAAATACCCATACTTCCTAAAGCAATCCACAGATTCAATGCAATCCCTATCAAAGTTCCAACTACATTTTTCACAGAAATAGAACAAAGAATTCTAAAACTTATATGGAACAACAAAAGACCCCAAATACCCAAAGGAACCCTGAGAAAAAAGAACAAAGCTGGAGGTATCACATTCCCTGATTTCAAAATATACTACAAAGCTATAGCAAGCAAAACAGCATGGTACTGGCACAAAAACAGATACACAGATCAATGGAAGAGAATCGAGAGCCCAAAAATAAATCCACATATCTATGGACAGCTAATTTTTGACAAGGAAGCCAAGAACATATAATGGAGAAAGGGAAGTCTTTTCAATAAATGGTGGTGGGAAAACTGGACAGCCACATGCAAAAGAATGAAAGCAGACCATTATCTTTCACCACACAAAAATTAATGCAAAATGGATTAAAGACATGAATGTAAGACCTGGAACCATTAAACTTCTAGAAGAAAACATAGGCAGTACGCTCTTCAACATCAGTCTTAGCAGCATATTTTCAAGTACCATGTCTGACTGGGCAAGGGAAACAACAGAAAAAATAAACAAATAGGACTACATCAAACCAAGAAGCTTTTGCACAAAGGAAACCATCAACAAAACAAAAAGACAACCTAACAAGTGGGAGAAGATATTTGCAGACCATGTATCTGATAAAGAGGTTAATATCCAAAATATACAAAGAACTCATACATCTCAACAATAAAAACCCTAACAACTCAATTTAAAAAATGGGCAAAAGATATGAACAGATATTTTTCCAAAGAAGACATACAAATGGCCAACAGGCACATGAAAATATGTTCAACATCATTAACTATCAGGGAAATGCAAATCAAAACTACAATGAGATATCTCCTCACTACCATGAGAATGGGTACAATTAACAAGACAGGAAACAATAAGTGTTGGAGAGGATGTGGAGAGAAGGGAACCCTTGTACACTGCTGGTGAGAGTGCAGCCACAATGGAAAACCGAATGGAGATTCCTCAAAAAATTAAGAATATATCTACCATATGATACAGCTATTCCACTGCTGGGTATTTATCCAAAGAACATGAAAACACGAACGCGTAAAGACACACGCAGCCCTATGTTCATTGCAGCATTATTCACAACAGCCAAGACTTGCAAACAACCTAGGTGCCCATCAAGGGACAAATGGATAAAGAAGATATGGTATGCATACACAATGGAATACTACTCAGCCATAAGAAACGATGAAATCCGGGCATTTGTGACAACATGGATGGAACTTGAGGCTATTATGCTAAGTGAAACAAGTCACAGGGAGAAAGTCAAATACCACATGATCTCACTCATAAGTAGAAGATAAAAACAACAAGCAAACACATAGAAACAGAGATTGGACCAGAGGGGAAGGGGAAAGGAGGATGGTGAAAGGGGTGATTAGGCATATGTGGGTGGTGATGGATTGTAATTAGTCTTTGAGTGGTGAACATGATGTAATCTACACAGAAATCAAAATATAACGATATACACCTGAAATTTATACAATGTCATAAACCAATGTTACAAACCAATGTTACTGCAATTAAAAAGAAAAAAATCCCTCCTGGGCTGCAGTCCATTCCTCTCTCTGCCCACTTCTGTCGATTACTACTATTTATATATAAGCTCCTAGAGGACAGGGACCATATTTCATTCAATTTTGAATTGCTGACAACTAGCACATCACCTGGGACCCAAACAAATACTTCTTTGAACTAAATTAAGTGGCTCAGAAAACCATCTAGCAAATTGCAACAGGTGATAATCCTGAGGAATGCCAGATACGGGAATAATTCTAAATTCTCCTGGAATAAGTGAAGACTTCAAGAGGGAACTGAAGAAAAGACTGTTGATGAAGACGTAATGCTAAGTGCCCTAAAAAGGGAAGGAAAAAGTAGATGGACACCACTTACTTCCCTTACCCAGTCACAGTTTTTACAGCTTATAAAAGAAACAAGTTAGAACAATTCAGGCACCCAAAAAGAAAGAATTTATAATCTGATCTTTTCCTAACATGGTTCCTTTCTCTTTCCTATGGTGAAAATAACTACATCTGAAAATTGACGAAATTATCTACGTAGAGAATCTCTCTAGAGGGATACATCAAGTATCAGTGGTTACTTGCTAAGAGCCAAACAGGGTGGTGGGTCCAGATACCGAGGGGAAACTGGGAAATTTACAGTCACCATACACCCTTTCACACCTTTGGAATTTTGTACCCTAGTACATATATTATTTATTCCCCTGCAAATTCATGAAATAGTTTTTAAAAGAGATCAGGCTATAAGGGCTTACCTCCTCCACTGTACAATGGGGACGCCTCAGACCCTTGCCACCCTCTTCAGAGATCATCTCTGTTACAACCTGCTCTTGAGGTTTCCACGTTAAGGAACTCTCTGGATTGCTTTTGCTATGGCGTCGGCCACCGGGTCTTCTATTATAGCCTTCTGAGTTCAAGGTAAAACTGAGAGACAGAAAGACAGGGGAAAAAAAAGTTATCACCAAACTGCTTAAATTGCTGGAATTTAAGCTCCAGACCATCCTGTGATTAAGCCGTCCCAGGTTAAGCTTGCTCCTGGCAAATCAGACAACTATCATTCACAAAAGTTAGATCTATCTCTAGAGCAGAGGGCACCCCAGAATTCTGCTATGAAATTCTGCTATTTCCAGTCACCAGGGATCCCACATGAAAGCCTCTGCCTTCTTCCTCATGCCCAATCTTCCAACCTCAACTCTGGATTTAGCTCCCCTATTACACACACCCTCCTCTGGTACTGCGCTGCTCCTTTAGTCACCTGGCACCAGTGGAATTAATTACTGGTGTGATTGTTTAATGTCCACATCCCACACTAAACTTTAAATTCCATGAAGACAGAGATTACATCTTTTCACCACTGTATCATAATACATGATCTAAGCCAAAAGACACTCAATAAATATCTGCTGAATGCTAAATTGATAAATGCTAAATTAATAAGTGCTAAACAAATAGAAGCCATGAAGTGTCCACCCAGTCATTGTTGCTGGTGACAGAGCCTGCCTCTCCTGCCATTATCCATAATGGGACAAACTGACATCATACTTCTCTTGATGTGATGTTTTAAAAACGATACACCACCACAGATGTACTAGTGTTTTTACAAAAAAATAACTGCATAATCAAAATAAATCATGAGTAAAAATCAGACAAAATTAAGGGACATTCTACGAAAGAAATGCTTTGTACTTCTTAAAAATATCCATGCTATTAAAGTCAAAGAAAGGCTGAGGAGTTGTTCCAGATTAAAGGAGATCCAAGAGACATGAAAATTAAATGTAATACACGATCCTGCACTGAATCGTGGACCAGAAAAAATCATTTCTATAATGAAGAAATTTAAATAAGATTATATAATAGTATTACACCAATGTTAAATTTTCTCATTTTGGTAATCTGTGATTATGGAAGTGAATGTCCTCATTCTTACGAAATAAACACACTCAAATACTTACGATTAAAGGGGCATGAGTCTAAGACTTACTCTCAAATGGTTCAGAAAAAAATATGTATATGACAGAAAATGATAAAGCAAATGGGCAAAGTGACAGCATCTGGTGAATCTGGGTCACATATATTCACCTACAGAGTTTCAAAATACATGAAGCAAAAACTGACATAACCAGACAGAGAAATAGACAAATCCACAATTACAGTAGGAAACATCAACACTCCTCGCTCATCAGTAAAAAAGTAGACAGAAAATCGGTAAGACCTGTAAAACATTATCAGCAACCTTGACCTGACATTTATAGAACACTCCACCCAACAACAGCAGAATACATATTCTTTTCAAGTGCACATTGAACATCACCCAGATAGGCCATATTTTAGGCTATAAAACAAATGTTAACAAATTTAAAAGAATTGAAATCATACTAAATATATTCTCTGACCACAATGGAATTAAACTAGAAATAAATAACAAAACAATATCTGGAAAGTCCCAAATATTGGGAAGTTAAACAACGTAATTCTACACTTCAAAATAATCACATGTTAAAGAGGAAGTAAAACAAAAATTAGAAAATATTTTAAATTGAATGAAAATTAAAACCATTTCAAAATGTGTGAGATGCAGCTAAAGCCATGCTTATAGGGACATTTTATAGCATTAAATGCTTAGGGAATAAGTTCACCTCTAAATATTCAAGTACTATCTCCCAAGAACAAGGATATCACTTACACAACCACAATACAATCATCAAATTCAGGAACTTCAGCAGCGATACAATATGTAACATGGAGCCCATATTCAAATTTCTCCAGAGGTATGAAAAATATATTTCATAGCAAATTTTTTTCCCATCTAGGATTCAAAGCAGGAGCTCACATTGCATTTAGCTGTCGTCTATCTTTGGTCTCCTTTAATCTTGGTTTTTCAGTCTTTCTTCATCAGTATAATGAAGAGTACAGGTCTGTTGTTTTGTAGAATGAACCTTAATTTCAGCTTACCCAGTTGTCTCATAATTAGATTCAGATCATTGATTTCTGCAGGAATACTACATTAAGTGATGATGTCCTTCTCAGTGCAATGTATCTGGAGGTCATGTGAGTTTGCCCCATGTGGGTGACTTTAACTTTGATCCTTTGGTTAATATGGTGTCAGGCAAGTTTCTCCACTCTAAAGTTACTACTTTTCCCTTTGTAATTAATGATTAATTTGTGAGAGATATTTTTAGTTTATGTAAATATCCCATACCTCATTAAACTTTTACTCACTAGTTTCAGCTCAACTGACGATTCCTGTACATATCAGTTATTACCATGATAGTTACAAAATGGTAATTTTCTATCATTCCTTCTACACTTATTAGTTGACATTCTACTATAGAGAAGATCTTTCCCTTCCCATGCTATACATTTACTAGCATCTGTATTCCTCTTTCTTCATTTTGATGCTTACATTGTCCCCAGTTGGGCCAGTGAAAGCCCCCTCACGTTTCCTCCTGGGTCATGTTGACATGCCCCCAGTTTTTGAGCACTCCTTTAATTTCTGGCATAAGATGTTCCAGACTCATTTTATACTTTCTCTCTTAGCCCTACTATTAGCCGTTTATCCAACTCCAGAGAGCCCTAGTTTGTGCCTCACTCTTAAATATATGGGGATAGACAAAGATTATCAGGTATTTGAATAAAGACTATATGAAAGACCAAAATAATCCAAAGGGGGAGGAGAAATTCAGAAGAAGCAGATAGAGCAAGAAGAAGAAGAAATTTTAAAAAAATTAACTTTAGAGATAAGATATTGCATCCTTATAATAAGAATAAGATGCTTGGAAAAAACCATGGGGAGTAGGAAGAAGGATGCTTACGACTTAAAAACTACAAAACCAAAAGAAAAAAAAATCAGGGAAAGATTTTTTTTTTCAAAAAAGGCAAGGACTGGGGCTGGCCCCGTGGCCAAACGGTTAAGTTCGCACACTCCGCCGCAGGCGGCCCGGTGTTTCGTTGGTTCGAATCCTGGGCGCGGACGTGGCACTGCTCATCAAACCACGCTGAGGCAGCATCCCACATGCCACAACTAGAAGGGCCCACAACGAAGAATATACAACTATGTCCCGGGGGGCTTTGGAGAGAAAAAGGAAAAAAACAAAAAAAATCTTAAAAAAAAAAAAAAGGCAAGGACAACCACAAAATAAGATAATATATAGGAAAATTAGATCAATCCAGAAAGTCTACTATCCAAGCAGTAGAAATTCTAGGAAGTAACCACACAGAAAGGAGAAGAAAATTACTAATAAAATAATAAGAACGGTTCAGTGTATGAAAATTCATCAGGCTATACACATGATTTCTGCACTTTTCTGTATGGGTATTATACTTCAAAAGAAAGTGTAGAGGTGAGGGACATTTCTTTTTTAAAAGGTTTGCAAAATCAGACGCTATAAGCATATAATGTGGTAGAAAAAGTAACACACTTGAGTTCGAGTGTCTCACTAGTTGTATGATATTCGGCAAATTACTAACCTTAGAGTATTTACTTAACAAGATTACATAACAGAATCAAAGGGAGAATGCCTAGCAAGAGTGAGCACCTAATAAGTGCAAAGTCTCCACTTCCAGAAGGGCAGAATTTAACACTTACCCAAAGGAAGGCAGGACTCTGCGAGGCTGATCTCGGGTTACTGTCACTCTGATCTTTGGATAGTCACTTATTCCATTAGGAGATTTATTACCTATTTAAAAATGCATTTGTAATTGTAAAAACAACAACAAAAAACCTGTGAACAGTCTGCATTAGAAAAGAAAATCTGTGAGCAATCTACTTTCTAGCACTAAGTATCTTATTTTTTCAGATTCTATTACTATACAGCAGAGATCCAGCACAAACTTTATAAAAGTTAAGGGAAAAGCAATAGTGGGGCTGGCCCCATGGCCTAGTAGTTAAGTTCAGTGTGCTCTGCTTTGGTGGCCCAGGATCAGTTCACAGGCATACCTACACGACTCGTCGGCAGCCATGCTGTGGTGGTGAGCCACAAACAAAATAGAGGAAGACTGGCACAGATGTTAGCTCATGGCAAATCTTCCTCAAGCAAAAAGAGGAAGATTGGCAATGCATGTTAGCTCAGGGCAAATCTTCCCCAGGGGAAAAAAAAAAAAGGAAAAGCAATACTGCTTAGTTTGTCTCTGATCTCAGGTAAGTAGTAACAACTCATAGGCAAGCTTTTCTAGTTTTGCTTGCTGGGACCAACAAGAAGCATGAAGAACCCAATGATGACAAACACCATAATCTAATCAAATTGAGTAAATTGTTTCTTCTTCCTAAGAAAACAGAAGTATTTTTAAATGAAAACCTGCCATATATTACTACATTTCACCAGAAGCTTCCAACACTTGTGAGATGGTTACTATACTTCAAAAAAGGGTAACAAAATTTTCATCAGCCACATTTTCTGCTGGAGCTACTACAGGGGCTTGGAGTCCCTAAGGACTCCAAAATGCAAACAGATCTAAAACTAAAAGTTTTTTCATAAGTCAGTAGCAGCAAAACCTATACTGACCTGAATTCATTTGTTTGCAAAACCTGACTTGAACCAATGTTCAATCCCATGGGGTTTTAAACTAATATTTAATAAACACAACATACCCAAAATAGGAAAAATTTGGAATTCCCAAACAAATCTCCAAGGGTTTCAGATTAGAAACTGTGGACATCTTTATATATAAAACCTGCCCTAGGAATCCCTGTGCTTCTCTGACTAGGCTACACAGAAATATAGTGCCACTACCTCAGGCACGAGATAAATCTACCATCCCTTCCACACATTGATTTTAATGGTAAATAATTTTAAACATTTATATATTCAAACACTCCGAATAGATTATAAAATCTAATTTATATTAACTTTTCAAATGAAATGAAAGACTTCAAAGAAGTATCATCTTTGTCCCATGTCCTTTGGGATATGCTCAGACTCGGGGGTTCACACTTATTCTCCTTTGTTCTTCTCTGCCACCAGAGGTACTTTACTAAAAAAAGTTTGAGGAGCACTAATCTAAGGTTTTTATCATTTCCTGAGCTTCTTCCACTTTTGACTTCTGAACGCACAAGCTCTCTCAAAGCTCTTTTTCACCTTCCTCTCAAACTTTACCAGCCTGCCTGTGTGGCAGAGACCACAGCCACTTTCAGGACTTGGCTTCTTCTGATTTTTCCCCACCACAGCATTTTGTACAGGATATACAGTAGTTACAATTCAGTTTCAGGGTCTAAGGATGATGTGGAGGATCCTAATCCATAAACCTGGGAGAACTGGGAACCTAAGACTGTTCCCCAATCACATGATGTCCTTCAAAGGCAGGGTTTTATTATTTTGCTATTTATTTTGTCATTTTGCTATAAAAGGTTTTATTATTTTGTTTTGTTATTAAAAGTTTTATTATTTTGTTATTTGTTTCATTATTTTGTTATTAAAGGTTTTATTATTTTGTTATTCCTGATAACTTAGCACAGTGCCTGGCACAGAGAAAGCTCTCAAGAAATGTGGGGTATTGTGGTTTTTTTTTTTTAATGCATGAACTTTGATCAAAGTCACATTAAGGACACTGATAATACAAATAGAAAACACAACAGTGAATTCAAAGACAATTCTAAAGGAAAGCTATTTGCTTTTTAGAATGGTAGAGAGAATATGTCTGTGCTCTCATCCCTATCTAAATCAGAGTTTCCCTTTCATATTCTCAAAACTCAGAAAAAACTGGCAGAAGGAGGTAGGGGGAAGCAGAAATATTTTGACCACCTCACCCAGTTTCAGCATGTTGTTCCAGGATCCAGAACCTGTCAGTTCACAAGATGATGAGTTTGAAAATACCTTAAAATCAAAGAGAATCACATCTGTAGTATCTAAATTTTAAAATCTAAATAAGTTTCTAATATGAAAAAAAAAATCACTCTGTTGGTGATTATTTAGCTAACTCACAGAGGAGATATCAATAAAACCAAATGTTTAATTTGTAAAGACTCACAAAATGATGTAAAAAATAACAATTCCAGGTTCTTTATGCATACTTAAATTTAAAAAGCAGAAGTATTAATAATTAGGCTCTTCATAAATATTTTTTAAACGTGTAATTTCTTAACCTTTGATTTTTTGGCTTTTATATCAAGGCTAATAAAGACGAACATTGCTGGAAAGAAGTTATTCTACACATTAATTCCTAAAAAGAGAGTATTTCTAAAATTTAACCTTAATGATTAAGTACAAAGATCAGTAGCCCCACTGGAGCCCTATCCCCACTGACCTCTTCTGAAGGGGCCACATTCCGTGTTCCATTACAAGCAGCAGTTACCATGGGCTTTGTGTTCAGCTGGAATGGGAATCCAAATAAGCTGGCAGCATTGTAGAGACTGGTTTTCACTTGGTGAATAAAACAATCTAGACAGGGTAATATAGATTACATATACCTATAAATATAGAGTGATAAACTTCTGGCAAAAAAAAAAGATTATATTACAAAAAGGTCTCTTTCAGTGTTTACTAGAAATTCTGTTTTCAACCATTGAGATAAAATTATAAAAATAATTTTTCTCCTACCTGAATAACTGGAATTCCAGCATTGTGATTTTTTTTTTTAAATAAAATATCTGGGATACTACAAAAACATGAAACCATCACTTTAGCAAATCACAGAGTGATTCACAAAAAAAAGTCCTAAAATGACAACTTTTAAGAAATGTGTTCTCCAGAATATAAAATTCTTTACCAGAGAGAGAGGGGCAAAACTTAACCTGAAACGAATAGTCACTAGGTATTACAGAATCCTACAGGAAGCACTATCATTTACTCACTGGTTTGTCCTTCCTTCCTGGGCAGGTAACAATACAGGTGTCCTAAACAACTACTCACGAAGTGCCTATTATATCTTGGCTATGCCCAGGGTAGAAATTAGTGAAGGATAAGATATGCAGCTCTTAAATATCTACGATGAAACAAGGCTATCCCTCTGCTACTGAAGATGTGCTGGAAAATCTCAGTCTCACCCCTCCCTGCCACCAAAAATAAAGATTACAAAATAAGTAAGTAAATAAATAAGGGGAAGGGTAGATTTTAGTGCTTTCCTCACTTCCTCCTTTTATCACACTACCCCATTCTCACACTTCCTACACTGCTGATTTGCTTTCTACCATTTCCTTTCTATTTCCTAATTAAGGGTATTTTAGAGCACTAGGTTTGAGGGAAAGAGACCATCATCCTAGCCACATTTCACTTTAGAGAAAAATAGCCTGAAATTGAAATGGTGGCTGTTAAGCAACAAGCAGTCCAGAACATATAAGATATAAAATACTTTCCAGAATGACAGGGGAATAACTTAAACACCATGAAGGATGTGATAGCTGGGTAAAGCAGAATCCAATTTGAAATAATTTGTAACTAGAGAATACTTAAAAGTACCAAAGTTTCCAAATGACTTGTTTCTCATTTTAGGAATTAAAGAGAATTCCAGGTTATCCCTCTAATAATGTAGAGGGACATCACTTCCATTCTGCTGTGCTTGAAGTGGGAGGAAAAAGAACTTTAGGAATTGGTGCTGAATCCACAGACTGTCATCCAGACCCTAGAGGGCAAGAGGTACTCTTAATAAGCTAAAAAGTATTATAATATTTATTTTCCTAACAAATTTTGTCAAAATCTGAGGATGCCCCAAGATTGTCAAAAATCTCACTGACTTAAAAAAAGGAAGGAAGGCTTGCCTTATTTGTAAAATGGGGATAAGACCACCTTATTTTCCTGAGACTAGACTATGAAATCTCTTAAACTCCTTTTATCTGTAAGATCATGAGTCCGCAATTCTAAGGTGCTGCTTTTTTTCTTTTACCCTTCCTCTTTTTCTCTCAAAAGCAACCAATAGACTTGTACTGTCTGATGCAGTATAGCCGGTAGCCACATGCAGTTATGTAAGTTCAAATTTAACTGAAATTAAATTCAGCTCCTCCGTTGCACTAGCCGCATTTCAAGTGTTCAGCAGCGCTCGTGGGAGAGAGCTCTATCAACAGTGCTGCTATAGACCTTCACAAACTCTGCCAATAAGTGTTATCTCTGCTTCCCCCTTGGCTTAGGTTCCCTTCTATAGTTTCCATTCAGAAAATCATAACACATATTTCATGAAAATCATGGAAGAGATATAAAAGTCCATGAAATAGATGATTACCAGGAACCTTCTGTAATACTACCGTCAAAATTTTTTCTACCACACATACTTATTTATTTATATTTTTATTTAAAATTGACTCACTTTTTTTGCTAAACAAATGTATTTGTAAAGGTCATTTTATATGGCTACTGTTAACATAAAGCGATATCATTTGTCTTATAAAGAAATGAAAACACAACAATGTTAAGTTCTAGTTGAACCTGTTAAAAAAGGGGAGATTAGCACATATTAGACAAGTATTGAAGACATAACTAGCATTAAATTAAGATTTTTCTACTTAAAATAATCAGAAAATTAAAAATAACTGAAAAGGATACAACTTTTTTAGCATATAACATAATTCAAATGTTACTTAATGCTATGAACTTTGAATCTCCTAAAATCATTTCCTGAATTGGTATCTATCCTGTGCTTTGGGAAATACTGTCCTAATGAATTTTGTATAAATTCCTCGCATTCAATGTCCTCTACAATTTGACCTATCTCTCTCTTGCTAACTTTTTCCCTGAGTTCTAGTCACTATTTCCTGAATTGCACAACTTTCCCATACTGTTCCCTCTGCCTAGAATGCTTTTCCTTCCTATCCATCCTTCAAGACTCATCTCATGACATACTAGCCACTTCATCAAATATTTACTGAGACTCTTAACCAGCTGAAAATTGGACAGTATTTTGTTACTACTTTTCTTATTTCACTTATAATATCCTCACTGACATTAGTATTATTTATGTACCTGTCATATCCCCCCACTATATAATCACATACCCCTACAACTGTAAGGTTCTTAAAAACAGAGACCCTGTCTTACTCATTTTTGTACTTCCTGTAGAACCTAACACTTTGTTAGCAGTAAGACATGCTCAATAAGTACTCACTGGATTTGAGTGAAACCTTAACATAGACATGTCCACTCTTAACTACCACATCTGGACGTAGATCCAAATTCACATTCATTTTTGAGAAAGAGGAAATTATTATTATGGTATTCCATTGTGCTTTTTCCTTTTACTCTAATCTAGCTTTATTCTCTTCTACCAACTGACATCTAGCCCTTCAGATATAGGGAAGTAAACAATTTGGGGCAACACATTAGATTGGTTCACTCAGCTATCTGAACGAGATAACTCAGTTTGAAGCAGTTTTCACAATGTTTTCTCCTCAAATTTAAAAAGCACCTTTTCTTTATAGGAAGATTTAGAATTTTAAAATGCACATTCAACATATAGGCTTATTTATCTGGAAAGATACTTTAGTCCCCGGTTAACAGTAGTTACCTCTAGAAAAGATAACTGAGTAGCAAAGGGACAAGAAACAGACTTCCTTTTCACTGCATATACTTGTTACCTTTTGAATTTTGTTCCATGCGTATATTTTTCCTATTAAAAAAACTAATTTTTAAAATTAATATTCAATACCTAATCTTGGTCTTTTGGCTGGTATTTCATCAGTGTCCACTGTAGACAACAGAGTGCTGATAAAAGAGAAAAGAGAGAAATATATATATGCACATATATATTTTTATATACACACATATCCACTCTATAAATAAACTTACTATTCAGACAACACAGCCCCCTCCAGCCCCTTGGTCATCAAATGAGATCCCACTGGTGTTTTAAAAGAGAACGCTACTCTGTAGTAGGCCTTTAGCATTTGAGGACTTCACACTATGTTTTCAACTATTTGAGAGAGAACCAAAACTCCCTATCATATAACAATCTGTGATTTGGCTAAAGCACAAACTTGAAATTGGTCAGAAATCACTTAGCTAGTAAACGAACATAGGTAAGAGCCCAGGACTAGTTATTTCCTTTGTCTCTCCAGAAATGATTTTAAAACAACAAATAATTTCCTTTTCAAAGATGACACCCCCACCCCCCACCTCGCCCATAAGAAAGTCATTTTCTACTTCAGGTAGAAGTAGACAATATAAAAGGCCTTAAAAGATAGTTCTCAGGGGCCAGCCCTGTGGCACAGCGGTTAAGTGCGCACGTTCCGCTTCAGCAGCCCGGGGTTCGCAGGTTTGGATCCCGGGTGCGGACAGGGAACCGCTTGGCACGCCATGCTGTGGTAGCCGTCCCATGAATAAAGCAAAGGAAGATGGGCACGGATGTTAGCTCAGGGCCAGTCTTCCTCAGCAAAAAGAGGACGATTCGCAGTAGTTAGCTCAGGGCTAATCTTCCTCAAAAAAAAAAAAAAGAGAGAGAGAGAGTTTTCAGCCAGAAAAGGTGTTCAATTTAACTGTATTTTTATCATCAACACTATATTACAATGGTAATTAAGAATTTGGGAATTCAGCAGTTTTTGGACCTATACCTTAAGAATGCTAAAGTTTCATGGTATACTACAAATCATCTTCTAAAAATGATTATGATTGATCATATTTACAAAAAAGTGAACAGACTAACTCCCAGGGGAACCATTCATTTCATAACTTTAGTCATCCCAACAAGACCTCCTGGCTTCATTTTGACTGAAAAATGGCTCACACTGAGAAGAGTTGTTTTAGATTAAGGCTGTATGATAAAGAACAGGCTTTTTATCTCCAAACCATTGTTTCCCTGACTAGCAGGGATTCATAGCAAATAGAAAGGACAGGGGAGAGCGAATTAATATTCCCTTAATCAATAAATCTGTACCAAGTGCCTGTCACGCACCAGCCTCTGCACGAGACCCCCAGGGCAGAATAAACAAACTCTACCCTTCTATATATTAAGCATCCTTTTAGGCACTTTACAACATGTTCCAAAATGATCCTTGTATCAACCCTACAGAAAGGTAGAAAGGAAGAATAAGTTGAAACCTTGCCCTCTCTGGAACACATTATGGAATTTAGCCAACAGCCAATTTTATCAATGACCTGTGTTCTCAGACTCATGTATTAATTATCTTGTTCTCTCAAGCTCCAAGAAACCACCCTTCAATGATCTCGAGGCTTAATAAGAAATGAAATTAACACTTGATCACTAAAAGTTGGGGGGGGGGGGGCTGTATAGAATTGGTATGGTATTTTATTCCCTAGATTAAATCTTAGGCAAGGAGGTAGACACCGTGAAATGGGACAAACCAAGGGGTAAATGCTAAGTCAGAACAGCTTTCAGTTTCCCCAAAATGCTAACTGAATTTTAGAGTACGTACTAGTGATCTTTTTAAAGGAATGAGGTACCTAATTTTTTTTCTCATAAGCTAATCCTAAAGCACAGAACCACTCTCCCTCCCTCCCCTTAAGAAAACACACACACGCAGCTTAACAGCTGTTTCAGAACAAGACAGCTGCTGTCTCTTGGTGCTGAGAGAACAGTACCAGCAGTCAAAACGACTTTGGGCAAGCTATGAATCTGACTTCTCTTAACTGCACTTATTACCCACAGATGACACTTGGGAGTGTGCTTCGTGAACAGTGAGCCACAACAAAGACAGTATTCCTTCAATTTGTAATTTTCAACCCAAGAGCAGCAATATACGATAAAGCCCCAGTTGCTGACAGCAACCAGCCCGGACTCTGACAGGAACATCAAAGATCCTAGCCATCACCGGCCACTCCAACGACAACGAGCTCGTTCCATCATCAGGAGTCGCATCCGCACACAGCGGAGGGAGCGACTACGTCACCAGGACACCCGCGACCCGCAGCTCTCCGGCCTCGGCCCCCCAACTGTTTCGGCTGAGCAGGGCCGGCCCGGCTGGACCAGCGCCCCCCCTCGCCGAGCCCGGGTGGGGGAGGGGAACGGCTAGGCCGGCGCTGGGCCCCCTCTCCTCTCACCTGTTCGAGCGCCGCCTCTTCAGGAGGGCCCGGGCAGGGGGCACCGGCCGGTCACAGAGACGGAAAATGGTGCCGAGAATCCTAACCAGCCATTTGTACATACCAGGCCCAAGCAGCAGCGGCGGCCGACACACCCCGAGACGCAAACCCCAGAGCTGTCGCCGCCGCTGCCGCCTTCGCCGCCTCGGCCACCACCGCCAAGGCTTAGTCGCCGACTTGTGACGCGGCCAGAGGGCCCAGAGATACAACGTCCCCAGGGCTACAGGAGGCCCCCGCCCGCCACCGCTCCCGACGTCACCTCCTCCCGCCCGACCGGAAAGCATCTTCGTTCTCCATCTGCGCACGCGCAACCTAGGACCCCACCTCCCGAGCCTAGCAACCAAAATGCCTGAGGGACAGTGCCGGTCCAATCGCTGACGACATCGAAGGGGTTGTGGGCGGGGTTTTCTTATTGGCGCAGCCAGTCGTGAGACGGCTTGCGGGACAAGGCCCACAGGCCCCACGTGAGGCTTCTCCATCTGGGAGGGAGCGCTCCGGTGGTCTGAAATAGCGTGGATGCTCAGTAAATGTGTTGAGTGCGCAAAGTAAAGGTAGGTCAGGTTACTTAACAGATGTTTGCCGTGGTAGGCGCCCTTTATTTTGCATATACCTTGTGCCTGGTACTTTACACGTATTGTCACCTTCATTTCTGCCAGCAACCACAGGCGATGGGGAGTTTTTGCTCATTTTTAATAAATAAGGAAGTCGACGCATAGAGCGATTAAGTAATTTGCTTGAGGTCACAACGCTAGCTAGTGGCATAGCTAGAATTTGAACCAGAGTCTGAGTACCAGGGCCAGCCCCTTGCCCTTGAGGTCAGCCTATGGGGAAGACAGTTACAAATTATAATAGCAAGTAACTGTCTGCTGTGATAAACGTGTATGCAAAGTGCAGGGGAAGGGAAGGGCAGAACTCAAGAAGTCTTCAAAGAAACTTAAGGATGAAAAGGTACCTGTGGACTGCTAGTACTTACTATTCTCCTCCCCTGGGCTGGCAGGGAGCGCTGCTAATTGGTCTCCCTGTTATCTAGAGGTCACGCTTCTGCTTAAGAACAGAAAATGTCCCACTGAGTAATAGAAAATCCAGTGTCCCCCACCCCCACCCCCACCCCTTATACCTCTCCCCCACCCTCCACCCTCTGCCAGACAGTCCTGGGAACCCTCAAGGTTTCCATGCCCCACAGATGCACCCTGACTACGCTTGATCCTTACCTGTGATCCGGTTAAGACCAGATTTCCAGACTGGCTTGAACTTCAACACAGGCACTCCCTAGTACAGCCCTATCCTTTGCTCAATAAACAGTGTTCCAGAATTCTGCTGCAAGCCACCCCTAGAGCTCCAGAATCACCAGCTCCCCAGCTTTGGTTGCCACTACTCAGGCCTGGGGGGGGGGGGGGGGGGGGGGGCAGTTCCTAGAGAGTGGAAGCAAATCCCAAGTGTGGACACAGGCCCCTCGCTTGGTTCCCCAAGCCATGCCTAACACCAGGCTGTTACTGAAAGTTTGGGAATAAGAGAATTACAAAGTCGAGAAGAAGATTGAAGTGGCTATTACAAGTACAGCTTCTACAGCCCATAGCCCATTGTCTCCCAAAAGGATTCTCCTCCCCTTGAGGTCATCTCTCCACTCAACATCTTTTACAAGCCACCAACAGAAGAGAATTTCCCTTCCACCTCTCCCCTAACCCGTTTCAGGCTGTATTCCCAGTAACAAAAGAAGACTATCGTTGGCATTATATGCAGAGCAGCTCACCTATGTCCCAACTATCCATTCCACTATAAGAATTGGTCTTTGCTTTTGCCAAACCAAGACCACTCAAGTGCTAAAAAGGGATTCTCCAAAACAAAAGAGCAATCTTCATTCAAAACATATATCAGAAAACTGTAAGCTGCTTTAGAATGGCAGCTCGTCCCAGGTTCTGGCCACCAAGATTTAAGAAATATTGGCATCAGGGGCCGGCCCCGTGGCCGAGTGGTTAAGTTCGTGCATTCTGCTTTGGCGGCCCCGGATTCCCCTGGTTCGAATCATGGGCGTGAACATGGCACCGCTCATCAAGCCATGCTGAGGCGGCATCCCGCATGCCACAACTAGAAGGACCCACAACTAAAAATATGCAACTATGTACCAGGGGGGCTTTGGGAGAAAAAGGAAAAATAAAATCTTTAAAAATAAAAAAAAAAGAAAGAAAGAAATATTGGCATCAGATCTCAGAACACAACACATTTTTTTTTCTTTTCCTGCCTCGATAATAGCACCTGCACATACAGAATACTGAACTGTCGGTAATCCACCAGGAAAAGTGGGAGGGTTTCACAATTACAGACCTCAGTCCAACTCCCTGGGCATCAGCAAACAGTAACTCATGAATGTGGCAACTGCCAGCCTCCCGCACACATACACCCACTTTGTGTCCTCTTAGTGTTTCTAGTTGCCCTCTGAAACAGAGGAAAAAAGGGGACTCAGACTTCCAGTCGCTCCCACCTGGGACTCGTCTGCCAGTTAATGCTTTCACAGTCCTGTCGTCCACAGTAGGGGCATGGGCCACTGCCCGTCCACTGGGCAAGGAGTGGGATTATCCATATCCCCAACCCCAACACTGCCGCAGCCAGTCCTGGACCCGGGAACTCTTCAGCGGAGGGCCAGAGGAGAATCCCAAAACCATATGGAGTAACAAGAACATTGACATTTCTGCCCTTGCTTTGGATAACTTGCACCCTTGTACCGCTGGAAGGGCATAAAGTCATTGCTTAAGTTTTCGTAGGGAATTCTAAATGATTGCGCCAGTTTTCCTTGTCCTCCTGCTAAGATCTTCTCCTTCAAGCCTTTCCAGGTCCCCTCCCCCATCTTCCTCAAAACTTGCCTACCCTCCGCAAAACAGTGAAGACCCAGCCCTGAAGTCTATTCTTTAGTCTTGCAAATTTTCCCTTTGCCAGCATTCTTCGAATGTTAAGAGATTTCCTCTCAACTTTGTCTTTGCTGACCCCTGTCAGGATGGGGTCCTGAGCCATTTGATGGAATGGAGTAGGAGCCCATAGATGAGATGTTGTTGGTTTGGGCCTAACATGCATAAAATCCAACATAATTCACCATCTTGAAGATTAGTTCCCTTCTGGAGACCAACTCCTCTAGGACTCAAGGAAAACGTGTCCTCCTAATGATGTGACTTTGATTCAATCTGTCTGATAATAACCTTGGCCTTATTATGCCAAAAGCAAGCACAGTTCTCTCTTGCCTGGATTTTATTACAAAATTTGCTCACATTGATTGCATTTGGTTCTGCCTGCCTTGTGGAGAAACAGCACCAGGCCCTATCTAAGCTTGTTTCCTAACCTGTAAAACAGAGTTCATCAAACTTGCCTCTCAGATCTGTAGGCCAATTAAATGTGTTTACATATGTGAAGGACCTCCTTCAATGCCCAGCAAAGCTAAATTCTAAATGTTTCTCTTCCGTCTCTTTCCTTCGTGTTTCTAATAAGCCGTTTAACTTGCTGGTTCTGCATCCTACGTTTTCCGCAGATCTGCCCCTTCCCTTCCGCAAACCAATCGGAGCTACTGTGGTTCAGGGCCTGATCATTTCTCACACCATTGCAATAGCCACCTCCTCTTCTACCTGTCACTCCTTTATCTGTTTTCAGGGTGATCTGTCTCTTTTTGTTGTTTAGTTGCCTTTTATTGTTAAGAAGGTAAGTTTATATTGTTCTTCTTATTTATTAAAGAAAGTAAACTTTAAAATGGTTGGGTTGAGGGGCCGGCCCGGTGGCACAGTGGTTAAGTGTGCATGTTCTGCTTTGGTGGCCCGGGCTTCACCGGTTCCTATCCCGGATGCGGACATGGCACCGCTTGGCGTGCCATGCTGTGGCAGGCATCCCGCATATAAAGCAGAGAAAGATGGGCATGGATGTGAGCTCAGAGCCAGTCTTCCTCAGCGAAAAGAGGAGGATTGGCAGCAGTTAGCTCAGGGCTAATCTTCCTCAAAAAAGAAAAAAAAATGGTTGGGTTGATTTCCCCCAGATTCCAGAGGTTTGTTCGGAGTGATCTGACTTAAAATATGGGGCAACCCTAAAATTGACTTTGGATGGCCCTAGGGAAAACCTCGAAAGGAGAGATAGGTATCTCTGGGAGCAGCTGAAACTGAGATGCAGCCAGAAGAGAAGGATTCCACCAGGCAAGAAGTACCCTGCTGAGTTAGACAGCATGAATTCCTCAGATGGGTCACGATGGTTCCAAATGCGAGCCCAAGTCAGAAGTCATGAGGATAGACCCTCCAAATTACAGGGGTGGATTTTTCCATCGAGTTGCTTCTCACCCAGACAATTCTGTGTGCCTGCTCCAGGGAATAAGTGTCTAATGAAAGTGCAGCATTCTCATGACCAATGCTTGGGAAGCCAGCTGAGTAAAAATAAAAACAGAAATCTGATTATAATAATATTTTAAAACAACAGTTTAAGACCCAAATAAATCTAAAATACATAGTACCAATGGATGTCAAATATTGAATATTCCTCTGAAATTTTTGTTGATTCCTTTTTGTTTAATTACCTTTTAGTAAGTAAAACCATTTTGCCTCTGTCTTGGCAGTGTGCATACAGCCCAGTCTCTCCTCAAAGTGTTTGAGCAGCTCGGTGAAAACAAGCAGTCACTGAATGCACTGGATGAGCGCTGATTTTGTTTGATACATTGTTTGTAAGAAAGTCATGGTTTCTAAAACAAAGTAGCTTTATTGCATGAAACATATTTCTTAGGCCAGAAAAGCAGTATGCCGAAAAAAAGTAGTATTCAGTTCCTGTTTTGTAATTAACTACCAAAAAAAGTATTCATATAATGATGTTAGTAGGTTAACATGAATACATTATCTTGCATATATTAATATTTATTACATTTTTAATATAATATACTATTCTAGTATATATTATTTATGTTTATTTGTGTTATTATGTAACAGTAATTTATGAACATATAAATAAGTGAACAAGAATAAAGCTGGGTTCCCACTGCCTTGAAGGTAAAATCCAATATCCTGAGCATGACACAAAGTTCTTCACAGCCTGTCTTCAAGTTATCTTATCATTTCCCTATTCTTACACACCAAACTCTCAATCCACGCTTCTTTCATGCCTCCAAGTTGTTCCCTCTCCCTGGAATGCCTTTCCTCCACTTTCTTCACATTGTAGACTCCTACCTAGTCTTTTGAACTCAGCTCAAAAGGCACCTCCTGTGTGAAGCTTTTCCAATGGCTCCTCCCTCTGGGATTCCCATCATCTTACTGCTTCCTGCTTGGTTCTCCTCTGGAATGCGTATGCATATCTCTATATTAGTATTATCACTAATGTGTCCGTCTTCTTGAGGGAAGGAGACATCTCCTATTTTTTCCTTATTATTTTTTTAAATGGAAGCTCAAGAAATGTTCAATAAATGAAGGAATGAAGAAATGAAACAAATATATGAATTTGAGGAAAGTGACCCGGATCTCCTTGTAGAATAGGAACCGAGGGAACAGTCTTATCTTCCAGACTTGGCTCACAAGTGAGAGATTGCAGGGTCACTGATGGGGATAAGACAAAAGGATGTTACAGTGAGTCATATACCAGCTTGGAGCCCTAGACCAGGGCGGGACAGAACATAGGTCATTGGTTGAAGCCAAGGAGAGCCATAAAACCACCTCCGCTCAGTTCCATTAACTTCCATACCTGTTTTTCCCGTCCACGAGTTTGAAAGCTTGCCTGGCCCTTTCTACTCTGCTGTCTGTAGCAAGTGATTTCTAGGTTAAAAAAAAAAAAAAAGCCAGCACGTAATAGTAGATTAAAAATGAGGAAAATTGTGATATTCTTGAGTTATGATCATTTATCAGGGTCACAGTTTTGAGAAAATTGAGGTTTATTCACCTTGACTAACTGATGAGAAATGAAGAAATAGTTTTCCTGAGAACACTTTTGAATAAATGTTAACATTCACATGGTTATGAGTGGGCCCAACTTTTGGAATTTTTAGAAACTTTTATTTTGAAATAATTATAGGTTCACAGAAAGCTACAAAAATAGTACAGGCGTGTCCCATGTACCCTCACCCAGTTTCCCCCAATTGTAACATCTTACATAACTAGAATGTACTATCAAAAGCAGAAAATTGACGTTGGTACAATCCACAGAACTTATTTAGATTTTACCAGTTTTACCTATTTGTGTGTGTGTGTGTGTGTGTGTGTAGTTCTGTGCAATTTTATCATCTGTCTAGATTCCTGTAACCACCACCACAAGCAGAAGACAGAGCTAACCCACCTCTCAAAGATTCCTCATGCTAGCCCTTTGTAGTCACATCCATTCTCCAGTTCTCCCTTCCTCTCCCCTCCCCCATCCTTTGGAATGTTTTATATTTTTTCATACTTGATATTTCTCGCTAACCCAAAAAACAGGGAATGAGTTCTCCCATTGATTCTTTTTTTTTTTTAATTTAAAGATTGGCACCTGAGCTAACATCTGTTGCCAATCTTTCTTTTCTCTTTTCCCCAAAGTCCCCCAGTACATAGTTGTATACATTCTAGTCATAGGTACTTCTGGCTCTGCTATGCGGGATGCAGCCTCAGCATGGCCTGATGAGCGGTGCTAGGTCCGTGCCCAGGATCCAAAATGGAGCACTTGAACTTAACCATTCAGCCCCATGGCCAGCCCCTCTCCCGCTGATTTCTTGTGCTGTTTTGTGAACGCTGGAAGTAGAAACAAGCACACAGCTAGGAAGTTAGGGAACTTTCTGTGCCTACCAGCAGGAAAATCATTCAGAGTAACACAAAGAGGCTGCCCAACAGAAATTATTCTTATCCTATAATTGACTAGTTTCCAGGAAAATGTACATTGGCTCCGTCTAGATAAACACTTGACATGGTGCTAAAACTGATATGAGCTCAACAAATATTTATCAGGCAAGTACACTGATCCAACAGGGAGCAATGCGTTCCATAACAGGTTCCTAAGAGAATGTGAAACAATTCTCTATTAGTTCCAGAGAGCAGCTGTTTTCAAATTAGTAAAGCTTATTACAAAATGGAAACATCAAAAAGCTAGCAGGTCATATATTCGGTTTTCCTATTTCTGTATCCTTAACTTATTTCTCCAAGCAGGAGACGAAAGACAAAAATAAAGTGCTGACTAAAGTCATTTATCTGAAACATCACTGTTGTAAGGTGGCCTCCATTCCTAAAATCCCAGAGATTCTCCACTTGATCCCTCTTCTCAGCATAGTGCAGCCCACCTTCTGATGGGAGGGAAAGGTGTAGATTGTGTGACCAGTCAAGTAATAACAATAGTTACTGAGTGGTGAATGCGCTTACCTTGGTAGTAGGCATAGTGCTAAAAGAACTCTATTTGTAATATCTCGTTTAATTCACATAACAACCCTGGGAGATATGTGGTTTTATTACCTTCATTTTACAGTTGAGAAAACTAAGAATTAGAGAACTTAAATGTTTTGGTTAAGGCCACACAGCTAGTGAGTGGAAGATGTGGGATTTGAACCCAGGTCAGTGGACTACTGCTAGGGAATGTTGGCTTTCATTAGGTTTGAGGTGTGACAGAAATCTATATACTTTTAAAAGCCCCTCAGGTGATTCTGATGTACTGATTCCTTGGGAAGCATTGTTATAATCTATTTCCTGCAAGGAATCCCCTGCTATTCAAATGGAATGCAGACACAGAGAACTGATAAACTTAGATGAGAGATGCTGTTATTTCATAAACACATAGTTCAGGTAGACAGGGATAAAAGACTAGTGGCTTTTGCCTGATGCTTTGGGTGAAAACGTATTCTTAAATTGTCTGTGTCTTTATTAATTTATCTTTCAGCTGGTCAGGCCACCACAAGCCTGAGTAAGTGTTGCAAGCCCTTCCACCAGAAAGGGAATTAAATTACCTTGTAGCTGTGGGAGCACAAGTTTAGTTACTTCTAACAGTGTGGTGGATGGATTCAGGCATTGTTCTCTAAAGCTTTTGCATTTACTTTTCCTTAAAAAAAAAGCAGGGAAAGAAGAACTAATAGAGTAATAGAGAAATGTGAGCTCCGGATAGGAAGAAATAAAAATATGTATAATACCATAAAAAGTTTCCTTTAATCTGAAGCATGTTTTGGCAAATATAGGTATATGACTGGACTTGAAATGCTCTTAATAAAATCTAACGACTGCCCTATGAGGAATGAGTCTGCGAATTAACATAAAAAGTAGTTTTGTATACACAGGCCAACAGAACACTAACCGGATTTGTTTCATTCATAAGAACAAGAGGGGGAAATATCTCAAATCACACTAGATTTCAACACACCCAAGCCAAATGACTGATAAACCACCCACAGAGAATGAAACGATTTTGAGCTCGTCACTCTGCAAATACATATTATGACGTTAAGATATGCATAAAATTGTGTAAGACAGAAACATACCTGATCTTTTATTGAAAAGGGGAGGAGTCAAATATCTTGAGAGGGATGGGACCTGCCCACAGTTCCTCAGGAACTTCCTGTTGTCACCACACCTCTGGATTAGTTATCTGGGCTCTCCCGGAGCGAGGCTCTCAGCGGAGACTCTGAGGCGCTGAGAAGGAAGTCGTTCTCTGGTGAGTGTGACGCGCTCGCTCCAGTTTCCACATGCTGAAATTATACTTCTTCATCAGTTTGATGTGCTTGGTGAGACCAGGTAGGTTATTTACGGAATGCTTGTCTTAATTATTTAAAAAACATTTTAACATTACTATCATTTTGCATTTTACCATCCCAGTTCCTTCAGTGGACTTTTAAAGTTTCATGTGGTCATTTTTAAAGAAAGAAAACATGGGTTAAATGAACTTTCTAATTCTGAAAAAAAAAAATTTTCTCGGTAATAAAAGAAATTATTATTCCTTTGAATTAACTTATTCTTTCGATATACAAAAATTAAATATGCTGAAAAATCTCGAATAATGTTGTTTTCTTTCCTAGTTAAATTTTCTGTGCCTTTCCACCTTTATGAAATAAGATCATTTATTTTCTGGAAATTTTAAATTTAATTTTATTGTAATATCTAATATCTAGAGGGTAGGATTTCATAGCTTTCTTGCATTGAGGGCTTATTTAAATTACTCTAACAGGAGCCGGCCCAGTGGCTCAGTGGTTAAATACGCACGTTCCGCTTCGGCGGCCTGGGGTATGCTGGTTCAGATCCCGGGTGCGGACATGGCACTGCTTGGCAAGCCATGGTGGGGTAGGCGTCCCACGTATAAAGTAGAGGAAGATGGGCATGGATGTAAGCTCAGGGCCAGTCTTCCTCAGCAAAAAGAGGAGGATTGGCAGCAGCTGTTAGCTCAGGGCTAATCTTCCTCAAAAAATAAATAAATAAATAAATAAATAAATTATTCTTACAGAAAAACATGATTTTATATATGTAAAACCCTTAGAATGGTGCCTGGTATATTGATAAGTTAAAAATTATCAATCATAATGAAGAAATTAAAAAAACAGTAATGTACATAGCAAGGTACCAAAAACAAAATGAAATGCTTTTTTTTTTAAAGTCAATATTTCCCAGCCTTTTTAGGAATTCATTTCTTTTTCACGTAGCTTATGGTAGTAAAGATTGGTACAATTGTTTTGAAGGGAAACATGTTATATATTAGGAGCCATAAAAGTGTTCATGCCCTTTGAACCGTTGCTGGGCATTTTTTTTAAAGAAATAAAAGAAAAAAACCCTCATACACAAAGACAATTCTATGTGTTGCTTATAATAACTTGAAACTAGATACAACAGAAATGTTCCCACATACAGGCATGGATAAAGTACAGTATATCAACTCTTTAAAAAATGTAGCCTTTAAAGTAATTCCGGGGGCCGGCCCCATGGCCGAGTGGTTAAGTTCGAGCGGTCAGCTTCTGCAGCCCAGGGTTTGGTCAGTTGGGATCATGGGTGTGAACATGGCACTGCTCTTCAAGCCATGCTGAGGTGGCATCCAACATAGCACAACCGAGGGACCTACGACTAGAATATGCAATTGTGTACTGGGGGGCTTTGGGGAGAGGAAAAAATAAAAAATAAAAATAAAATAATTCTGAAGCTATGAGAAATGTGCAAACACATTTATAAAGTAATGCAAAGTAGAAAAAGCAGAACTCAAATTTGTAAATAAACTAAGATTACAATTATGCTAAAATCATGTATGTAAGCCTGTAAATAAAGTTTAGAAGGGAAATGGAAAAATTAAAATAATTGTATTAGGATTTCAGGCCAATAAATAAATTTTTCTTAATTTGTGCTTTTGAAGTTGATTTAGTAGTAAGTTAAAATTATAGTAGTGTTGACATTTTTTAACTGAAAACTCAACATGTTAAAGTGCTTTTTCATTGTCATTTTTAAATTTAAAAAATGAACATAAATTTAGAGATAGTTTAAGGGGAGTGGGGACTAACTCTACCACAAAAACCTGATGATGATTCGTGGGTACTTTCTTCCAGTCTCCCATTCTAGATCTCTATTTACAAAGTTGGAACTTAATTTTTTTGTGACCTGCCTTTTTACTTAATATTATCTCATCAGCAAAGGCTTGTTTTAAATGACTCTAGAAGATTCACTGCGGCATAATAGAATTTAAGCAGAGACATGTCACAATAAACTTCTGTAGCTAGAAGGAAAAGACATAATTATAGCTGTAAGCTAAATCTAGACTTCTCAATCTTTGCAAAACCATGAACTTGGGACTTTCGTGGGGGAGGGTGTTGAAGAATATGCATCTGATCGCAGAAATTATTAATTACAAATACATTGACTTTCTGTTTCTCTCTTCTTTGCCTCTCAGTCCAGAAATTAGCAAGTGTTAAGATACGATTCAGAAATGCCAAGGATACGAGTCATTCACTTTCACAGATCTTTACTTTGTTGTTTTAACCTTTGTGAAATCATGATAGGAATGTTTGCCAAAACCTTACCAGTGGACAAAGCAATGGCTAGCAAATGCTATTGTGCACCAGAATCACCGGGGGGATTTATTAAAAATGCAAAGACGCAATCCCCAGAGATCCACACTCAGTGAGTCTGGGGTGAGATCTGGAATCTGCATTTTTACCAAACTCTCAAGGTTTTTCAGCTGCAGCTGGTCCAAGGAACACATGTTGACAAATATTGTTCTAAATTAAGGCTGTTGTCCTTCATATTTTTTAAAGTTACCTCGCTATCAATATTTTGGCCTATGGCAACTTGTGTAAAACTAGGTAGATATTTTCCTAGAGAAAATGGTTGGGTGCCAAAAACATAATTATTTCCTCGGAAATAATTGGCAATCCTTTCCAGATGATTTATAACTCTGTGTGTGTGTTTGACTCATCCTTCTCTGACACGGAGGCAAAGGCGAGTGAGGGGGTGAGGTGTGATGTGCATATTTATTATGCACATGATTAAGAGATGAGAGTGAGGAAATCTGGCCTCTCCTCTGTTTTCTCAGTTGTATCCTAAAGAAATACAGCCAGCGGTTAAAAGCAGAGATGTCCTTCCAACCAAGAGGGCATTTTGCCCATATGCTTCTTGCCTGTCTCTGACCAGGGTTAAGAGAAACGTGAGATATTCCACCAGGTCTGGTCCTGGTCAGCTGGCTCAGGATGGATTTTTAACGTCAAATTCAGTGCTATTCTCTGAATAAAAAAATATAAACTGAGTTACTTTTTGGATTTAAAAAATTTGTAGAATTTCATGGCAGGGACATGTCACCTCCCCCTTCTATAGCTCTTAAAAATAGGAATCCAACTCATTTTCTAATTTCCCCAAGGCAGAGTTTCTGGTCTAAAGAGGAGTTTATTTCTGGGACTTTTGAAAATTCCTTCAGAACAGTGTTTTCAGGCATGCATAAGAGTGTGCTTCATGTGTGTGGTGATGGACGGTAACAAGTCTTTGGGTGGTGAACATGATGTAATTTACGCAAAAATCAAAATATATGATGATGTACACCTGAAATTTACATAATGTTATAAACCAATGTTACTGCAAAAAAAAAAGAGTGTACTCAAGTGTAGCTTGCTGGAAATATCATGCCTTCATCAATTATCATGTGCTGAGCTGTCTCCCAGACGCTGACTAGCATCCACTGCCTGGCATGCGGAACACTTGAGAACGTATGCCTTAATCTGGGTCTGAATCTCAGTGAATACTTTCAGGCAGCATTGAGTCAGTACACTTGACCCTGAAACTCTGTTCTAAAGAGGTTATTAACATACATCTGTGTCATGTTCCGAGGTGGGGGGAAATGATAGCTTGAACCCAAATGCCTTCAACTTGAACACTTGAACTGGGAACCCAAAACTTGAAATTTAAAAAGTGTGAGTCAGGGCCATGCCTGTTTTACTTCCTGACTGGATATCGGGCATTAAGGTTAAACTGGGTGGAATTTCACAGCTGTCGCCTGAGTTCGAAAGTTAGTGAACTAAGCTTCACCAACCATGGGTCTGGGAGAAACTGATATTTTCATTTTCAATCAGCTGACTCAGCCACATCAAGAGGTTAAACATGAACCTATCTTTGCTTATTAACTCTCATAGAATCTCAGAATTTTCTGTCCTTTTGTCTGCAGTCTCAGTTACTTCATTTGTGGGTTATTTATCCACAGTTTCATCTTCTCTTTTCACCAACACCTCATTGGAGGAGAATGAGGAGTCTCCTCTTTGTGAAGTTCTCCCCCGACCCCAGTCAGAACAGTAGGGAAAGGAATCAGTTCCTCCGAAAGCAGGTGGAAGCTAAAAAGCCAGAACGGAGTGCGATGCTGAGACAGCAGGAGCAGCTTTACTGAGTTTCAGGGCAGCATGTGTTTCCAAGGCAGAGTGAAAGGATCCCTTGTAAGTTTCATCAGCAAGGGAGTGGGGCTGTCGGTGATCACTTTTGTCCTAGGGAATCACACTGTTCTATCCAACTGGGATTCACATGAAGTAAGTCAATCTAGGGAAACAGATGTCTATCTGTTTTCTCAGTGGTATTGATTGTAAAGAAATATAGCCCATGGTTAAAAGAAGAGATGTTTTGGGGTCGACCCCCTGGCCAAGTGGTTAAGTTTGCGCTCTCTGCTTCGGTGACCCAGGGTTTCACCGGTTGGGTGTGGACCTATCACCACTCCTCAGGCCATGCTGTGGTGGCATCCCACATAGCAGAACTAGAAGGCCCTGCAACTAGAATATACAACTGTGTACTGGGGGGCTTTGAGGAGAAGAAGAAGAAGAAAAAAAAAAAGGTTGGCAACAGATGTTACCTCGGGTGCTAATCTGGAAAAAAAAGAGAGATATTCTTCTAGTCTAGAGGGTAGTTTGTCTATCCAACCCAATTTTGTCTGGCAAAGGTAAAACAAAATAACAGCTATGTTTAGTCCCTAAGCCTGAGAACAAGAATAGTTTATTTTGTAGAGGAACAGCTACAAACCCCCCTCCCCCAACAACAGACTGACCAAGGTGGGGGCTTTGTTTAACCTTCAGTGGCAGAAAATCGAGGTCCATCTATTTCCAAGGGGAAAGAAAACAAAATGGAAAACTGGGAGCCTGTTTTGATTTTGACAGAAAAAGTGAAACTTCTGCCCATCATCTCCAAAAGACTTTTTGTGTTTTCACTCTGGTCTTTCCATGAAAGTGTGAAATTATAGGAACCATTTTTTAAAACAGTTTTATTGAGATATATTTTATATACCATACAATTCACCCATTTAAAGTGTACAGTTCAACGGTTTTCAGTATAGTCACAGACATGTGCAACCATCACCAATTTTAGAACATTTTCATGACCTCATAAAGGCACCCAGTATCCTTTAGCTATCACACCCCAAATTCCCCATCTCCCCACAGCCCCCAGCCCTGAGCAACCACTAAATCTACTTTCTGTCTCTATAGATTTCCTTATTCTAGACATTTCTTATGTATGGCGTCATATAATATGTGGTCTTCTGTGCTGGCTTCTCTCACTTATAAACTTACAATGTTTTCAAGATTCATCCTTATTGTAGCATGTGGAAACGTTTGTTAACTAAAGGGTATTTAATTAGCCAAAAACCCAGCTTGACGTAAAGGTGACAAACCACCTATCTGATCCACATTCTAATTACAGGAGTAAAGCATGGCTATTTTCAGATCTTTTAATGAAAATTCAAAGAAATTTTAATTTGTCGCTACATTTATTTTTTCAGGTTTGGGTTGTCTTTGGTTAGTAAGACTGCCCTGGAAATTTGTTTTCCTGAATAAATGCCTCTTGTCCTTTCAAATCAGCTAGCTATCTTGCAGATCTTCGAATTTTGTGTCCAAAAGGAATGCTAAAGATTAGCTAAATTTCTAAGGAATGAGGAACCAACCTCTCATTTTAATATAAGATGAATGATGGCCCAAATAGATTATTTGTTTTACCTTGTTAATGACAGAGCCAGAACCAAACCCAGTTCTTTGGCCAGGGAGAAGCACGGCCACCTGTGTGCAGCTAATAAAGCTTCCCTTTCCAAAACCTTTAGTTGGGTTAAGGAAGCTAAAATGTTGGAGGGAAAGGAATTAACACCTACTGAGCACTTACTTTATGTCAAATCCTATGCTAATCAATTTACTTATATTATTTCATTTAGTCTTCATAACAACCCTATGAGGTCAATACTAATAACCCAACTTTTCATCAACATCATCAACAATTACTAATTTTTTAGCTTCTACTATGTACCAGGTAATGCTTTAGATACTTCATAGACATTCTCTCTAATTCTCACAACAATCCTGACAGCAGAGCTGAGGTTAGGGTGAGGGAGTGAGGTACTCACCTGATGCAAAATTTAAGTGGGGAAGGGGCACTAAAACTCGGTAATCAAGATAAATGATATTTATGATTTTTAAAGCTATAAAAAATATTTTCTTTTTCATGATACTTTAATGTAATATTTAAATGATATTTAAATGCAAATGATAATATATGTATCATTAATAGTGCCTATTATAATGCATTGTTATCCATTTCAATAATGCATAATAAATATATGCATAGATGATATTTTAATTTTTTTAATTTTGTATTTATTTTAAAGGTTGACACCTGAGCTAACATCTGTTGCCAATCTTTTTTTTAAATTTATTTATTTTTCTTCTTCTCCCTAATGCCCCCCAGTACATAATTGTATATTCAAGTCCTTCTGGTTGTACTATGTGGGACGCCACCTCAACACGGCTTGATGAACGATGCTAGGTCCATGCCCAGGATCCGAACTGGTGAAACTCTGGGCCACTGAAGTGGAGCATGTGAACTTAACCACTCAACCACAGGGCTGGCCCCTTAATGCAGTATTTTTTTTTTTTTAAAGATTTTATTTTTCCTTTTTCTCCCAAAGCCCCCGGTACATAGTTGTGTATTTTCAGTTGTGGTTCTTCTGGTTGTGGCATGTGGGAGGCCGCCTCAGCGTGGCTTGATGAGTGGTGCCATGTCCACGCCCAGGATTCGAACCCGCGAAACCCTGGGCAGCGAAAGCGGAGTGCATGAACTTAACCACTCAGCCACGGGCCGACCCCCTAATGCAGTATTTTTTTTTTTTTTTGAGGAAGATTAGCCCCGAGCTACCTACTACCAATCCTCTTTTTGCTGAGGAAGACTGGCCCTGAGCTAACATCTGTGCCCATCTTCCTCTACTTTATACGTGGGATGCCTACCACAGCATGGCTTGACAAGCGGTGCCATGTCCGCACCCAGGATCTGAAGTGGCGAACCCCGGGCCGCTGTGAAGCGGAACATGCGAACTTAACCACTGCACCATCAGCCGGCCCCCCTAACGCAGTATTTTTAAAAGATCAAAATCAATACAAATAAGTCCATGATGAACAAAATATCAAAAATTTTAATATAGACTATTGTCTGTTTTACAACTCTGTGTTATTGTATAATATGAAAAGCCATTTCCAATCAGCCAGCCCTTCCTGGGCCCATGATACCTCCACTTCATTGCTCAGCAGTTTTTGAAGGTTGACAATGGTGTGTGAACAGATTTAATTACGAAGGGCTATATATATAGTCATGTTTTTTGATTGTAGAGCTTTTATAAACTTTTCCACTTGGTTCAAAATATGGGAGATGGGGCCGGCCTGGTGGCACAGCAGTTAAGTGTGCATGTTCCGCTTCTGCAGCCCGGGGTTTGCCGGCCCAGATCCGGGTGCGGACATGGCACTGCTTGGCAAGCCATGCTGTGGTAGGTGTCCTGTATATAAAAAAAGTAGAGGAAGATGGGCATGGATGTTAGCTCAGGGCCAGTCTTCCTCAGCAAAAAGAGGAGGATTGGCAGCAGATGTAGGTCAGGGCTAATCTTCCTCAAAAAAAAAAAAGAAACAGGGAGAATATTTTGAGAGAGAGAGTGTTTTTTCTTTTGCCTCAGGCTCAGTATGGTTCTGCAAGGCGTTGTTATGGCCATCTTACACACGTGAAACTGAGGCCCAGTGAGCTTAGGTAATTAATTACCAGAGGTCTTGTAGCTAGTAGGCAATGGAGTTGGACCTCAAACTTAGGTCTGATTCCAAAACCCATAGTCTTTCTAAAATCAGGTTGCATTTTTAAGACACTAGACCAAGGTTGGCAAACTTTTTCTGTAAAGAGCCAGATATTTTCAGCTCTGTGGGCTATCGGTCACTGTTACAACCACTCACCTCTGTCTTATGACAGGAAGGTATCCATAAACACATAAATGGGCATGGCCAGATTTGGCCCATGGGCAATCACGCACTAGATTATAACAAAACATCTCAGGCACAAACCATAAACACATAAATGGGCATGGCCAGATTTGCCCCATGGGCAATCATGCACTAGATTATAACAAAACATCTCAGGCACAAATATATGTCTCTGAAGATGTTATAGCCAGATGTCCCTGACATCCTACTTGGATATATTTCTTTTAATTTTACAGAAAGAAAGCAAGAAATGATAATCAGGCCCACTCTACATAGTCTAAATTCCTCGCTGGATGAGAGACATCACCATCCAATTGTAATTTTCCAATCGTCAACAGGAAATGGCATTTCAGAGTAATTGAATTTCAAAGTAGTCTTAAAAGGAAAGGCAAAGTTTCTTCTGTTTCAAATAAACACTAATCGAAGAGATTAAACTTTAGAAACCAGTTTAACACGTTCTGTGGTTACTCAGTTTGGCTCTGTTAATACTACCTCTAAGCAAACTTGACTTTGTAAGAAAACGACAAAATAATCAAAAGAAGTTTGCTTTCTGAAGGTATGCATGTAATCATTTTAGAAATAGCAACATAGAATTATATTTATGAGGGTGAAGCGATTTAACAAATTTGCTATTCATAATTAAATATCCAGTGCTTACATGCTCTCCAAATTGCCTGAGGATTTAGGTTCCCACAACAAGACAAGTTCCTGTGCTAGATCCTGGGGGCACAACACTGGACCCAAAAAACCACATAGCACCCGCCCTCAAGGAGCTTAACCTAGTTTGTCACATGGTCCAAAATAAGATAATTTTTTCTTTCCAGAAGAAGATTCGCCCTGAGCTAACATCTGTGCACATCTTCCTCTTTTTGGTGTGTGGGTCTCCACCACAGCATGGCTGAGCCCAGGAGCTGAACCTGGGTCCCTGAGGTGGACTGCACTGAACCTAACCACTAGGCCATAGGGCTGGACCCAAAATAAAATAATTTTAATGTTTTCTTTTTAAAGTGTTATTAATTCTGAGGGGAAAAGGGTTAATAATAATTTTAAACTAAACCATCAGAAATGGAATGCATGACCCATTTTTGTTTGCATATTATTTTCCAGGCCTTGTCACCTGCAGATATATTTTTCCATAGTTTCAGTCATAATGCGTGTGCTATTTCATACTCCATTTATTTTACAAACATTACACCATACACTGTTTGTGGTCCTCATATGGTCATTCTGAACAGCTGGATAATGTGTCATCAGGTTGATACTCATTTATTCAGGAAATATTTGTTGATGCTATCTCTGAATCAGGCTCTGTTATTGCCACTTGGTCTACACCAATAGATAAACAGACAAATATATCAGTTGTTTTAGAGCTTCTACCCTACTAGGGGAAGTTATTTCAGAATAAAGAAAGAATGCTTCAGGTACGTGGTAGGAAAAAAGCAAGTAATATTGAAGAAGGAATGTTCTCTGGAGTGGAATTCAATACAAGAAAAAAGTAGAATAATATCTATAAATCCTGGGGGAAAGACCATTGTTCAAAACCAGGTCATCATTTAGGCCAAGGAATTCACTTACAGGCATGAATGAACTGAGAAACTGTATTATACACTAGCCCTTCTTGAAAAGACAGCAAGATAGGGGTGGCCCTGTGGCCTGATGATTAAGTTGGTGTGCTCTGCTTCAGTGGCTTGGATTTGCACGTTTGGATCCTGGGTGCAGACCTACACTGCTCATCAGCCATGCTGTGGCAATGACCCATATATAAAATAGAGAAAGATTGGCACAGATGTTAGCTCAGGGCTAATCTTCCTCAGCCAAAAAAAAAAAGAAAACTAGACAGTAAGAGCTTTTCATCAGCGGTGAGTGGAGAAACCTAAGGAAAGGACTCACAGTGAATGGTGATTGTGTACATTATGGAAATGAAGTTATATACCCTGGGAAACATGATTCCAGAAGGTAATTTTTATATAGAGCCCATTCTCACTACTCATGGTAGTTACGTTCTATAAAGTCACTGCAAACACTGAATTTGCGAATACTGAATGATGGTTCCTAGGAGAAATACAGGGTTAGGTTCCTGTCAGCCTCTGGTTACAAGATTTTTGTTGACTAATCAACACATAATCTTATTTTATGTGTGTTTCTGTTTAAAGACACCTTATTTAGTATATATTGTGGATTTATTAACATTGAACTCACGGCCAGCAGCACCGTCACTCATGTCTGAATGAAGCTTGTCTAACATATGTATTTTCTCTGTAAGGCACATCACAGCCTTCTTGAGTTTAGGAACACCAGACAGCCTTCAGGACTGTGCTTGGGGGCCATTTTAAACAGCAAAATCATCAAGAAGCAAAAAACATGGCTGTAAAATAGACCATGAAAAGGATGTTTGTTATGACAGCTGAGACAAGAAGGTGGAGTGTTGCTGTGTTTGACCTCAGCTAAGAGTGGACATGGTGGGCAGCTCAATCTTTTTGCTGCTCTGCTCATGTCCATGGATGACCACAAAAGAACCCTGAGTACTGATTTTTGGGGTTACAGTTACATTTTAATGAGTAGGTGAATTCACAAATAATGACAATTGACTGTATTTTGACAATGGGGACAAAAAGTGTATGTTTATCTGTGTGTATGTATGTTCTGAAGGAGGGTCAAGGAGGCTATACGAGAGGCGATATAAGGCATTAACTTTTTCATCTTTCTTGGTAGAGAATAAGGAGACAGAACAGATACAGTAAATAGAACAGAAACTCTCTGATGATACACCAATACATAGAGGCTTAACTACTTATTTTTAAACTAACAAAGGATGAACTAAAAATAATTTTTTTAATTTTTTATTTTTTGAGGAAGATTAGCCCTGAGCTAACATCTGCCACCAAAACTCCTGTTTTTGCTGAGGAAGACTGGCCCTGAGCTAACATCCGTGCCCATCTTCCTCTACTTTCTATGTGGGACGCCTGCCACAGCATGGCTTGACAAGCGGTGCCATGTCCACACCCGGAATCTGAACTGGCAAACCCCGGGCCGCCAAAGTGGAACATGCGAACATAACTGCTGTGCCACTGGGCCGGCCCCTAAAAATAGTTTTATAACTGATAAAAATCAAGAGGTAGACATTAGATGAGTATGGAGAAGTATTGAGTGTGCTAATGCCTCCTCATTTATAACAGAGGATCATTACATACTGTCTCGAGTTACTAAAGCAAAGTCTGGAGCATGATAAGGAAAGACAACCGTTCCGACAAAGGTCAGCAGCAGGACACGTGGCAGAAGTTATGCTCCACCACAGTCTGAAATACAGTTTCCAGATGCCCAAAAATCCTTGCTAGGGATTCACATTGGTGGATAATTAAGTCTGAATAAATATACCCAAGTCTGGAACAGTTCTGCTTGTAGTCTATTTCCTGCCTACAGTCCACACATTTACATCCCATGAAATAGAGACTTAAGCATTTCATATAAAGTTACAAAGGTAAACACCAGAAGAATTAAAGCAGGCTATAAACTTCCTAGTGTGAGAAAGAAAACATAAATGAAACAACAGAGAGACAGCACAATCCATATAGTATTAGAAAATACAGCATTACTGTATGAAATCCAAGTGTGTCAGTTTCGGTCCTCCAAGAAGCAGACACCAAGATGGGATTGGACACATAAGAGATCTATTGGAGGACAGGTGTGAAGGATAAAGCCGGCGGGAATAGGCAGAAAGAGCTTTCACGCCGTGATGCTGATCTGACGCCTAGGAAGCAGAGGGGAAACGAAGGATTGGGTAAAAAGAGCTTCAGCACGGTTCTGAGAAGATTTCAGCCAGGCTGATGGGGAGTCCCTGAGCCAAAGTTGCCCATTACTGGAATCCCACATGAGGCAGGAATGGCCACCTTGGCCTGACCCTAGTACACTACAGTGCTCGGTCACTGGCTGGGAGCAGCCTGGCGGAGCCGTGGTTTTCGAGTGAACACTGTGGGGCAGCTGGAGGCACAGTCAACTCAGCCGTGCTCCCTGCAGCACATTCCCTTGAAGGCAGATCTGAGTGAGGCACCAGATCTGTGATGCCAATAAATGTGAACTTGCTTGTTTTTTTTAAAAAGGGCTCCCAGATTGGGTCATAAAACAAAACCCAGCTAGATAATATATGTAAGACCCCCTAACCCGAACAGATTCAAAGGTTAAAAAAAGGATACAAAACATTCCAGGTAAATGCTAACAAAAAGAAAACCAAGTTATGGTAATAATATCATTTGATGGAATTCAGGGCAAATGGAGCACATTAAAATGAAAAGGATACAATACCTGGAATATTAAGTCTAGGTAATAAAAGTAAAAATCTATGAAACTAAAACTTAATAATTTGGGGAACTTGAATTTGCTCTTCAGTGTAACATTGTTATGCTTTGCAAAATGAGTCCCCCACTGTTGGCATTTCCAGATGTAAGAGAAGAAGATTTGTGAATCCCAGACCAGGCCAAACTCCCTATTTAAATTCCCATTTTAGGGCCAGCCCAGTGGCGCAGCGGTTAAGTGCACATGTTCTGCTTCGGTGGCCCAGGGTTCGCCGGTTCAGATCCCAGGTGCAGATGTGGCACCCCTTGGCAAGCCATGCTGTGGCAGGTGTCCTACATATAAAGTAGAGGAAGATGGGCACGGATGTTAGCTCAGGGCCAATCTTCCTCAGCAAAAAGAGGAGGATTGGCAGCAGTTAGCTCAGGGCTAATCTTCCTCAAAAAAAAAAATTCTCATTTTATACCACATCTCTTTTACATGGCATATATCACAGGTTGCAATTTTATACTTATTTGTGTGTTTTATTTCATTCATGACTGACTCTTTAAAATGCCACCTGACACAGAACCTAGGATGGAGTAGATGTTTGCTGAATGAATTGCACATTTCCTCCGAGATTGAGAGATAACATAGGTAAACCTGTTATAATATTTAGTATTGAGAGAGAGGAACAAGGAAATCTGGTTTTCACTCAGTCCTTACGATGGACTTTTCTAGAATATAATGCCACTGTAAAAATAACTAAGACATTAAAAATATATGAAGTCAGAGTGGTTTTATCAAACGAAAAATAAAAATCCATTTGTTCTGCCCTTCTTGCCTTTCAGTAACTGTCCCTTTTAAGGGCTTCTAGTAAAGACTCAGAAAGTCAAGGACATTGGTTGAGTCGCTCCATAGACTTTAAAGTTGGCAGTTGCTGCTGAAAAATAGCTCTGGCCCCAACTTTGCAACTCTTCTCCGAGCCTTCCAAGAACCCAGATACGTGACTTTTGACACACTGACCTAATATTGCTCATTTGGCTCAAAACGCACAGACACATTAATTAAAGAGTCTTCTCTGGAAAAGGATCTCTCTCTTCCCCAGTATGACCTCAATCATAACCTCCACAGCATTCCTCTCTTGGGCTGGCAGGTGGCAAGTGAAAGATGACATAGTTTCCTCAGGCCACCTGGTGAGTCAGTCACACAACCAGGAAGAAAACCCAGTTTTACTGATGGCTAAGACCAAGAGGCTCAGCCCTACCCATGATATCGTCTATTCAATAAAATGACTAATTAAACAGCCAATTACTTACTCCAGGACTTGCTGTACAAGCACTAGACAAGTTTCAGTCCCCATTCTCCAGGACCGTGCAATCTACAGCAAGAGAAAAATGAAGGAGGCCAACGGATAGAGAAAATATTTACATAGATGAGTAAGTTCTGGCATCTCATGCACAGAGTGGTGACCATAGTTAACAATACTGTATTGTATACTTGAAATTTGCTAAGGGAATAGACCTTAAATGTTCTTGCCGTGCACACACACACACAAACACACACACACAAAAGGTAATTATGTGAGGTGATGGGTGTGTTAACCACTAACCTTATCGTGGTAGTCATTTCATAATATATGCATATATCAAATCATCATGTTGTATACCTTAAGCTTACACAGTGTTATGTGTCAATTATATCTCAATAAAGCTGGGGGGAAAGGGGAAAAAAAAGAGAGACAGGATTTACATTGTGAGCATGCCTCATTGCATGTGCTACTTGACAGGGTGGAGTAAAAGGAGGAATGTGTACATTTGGGGCTCAGTTTTTAATTATTATTTTCTAGGGTGAGGGATTTCAAAGCTTCCTTAATTTTTAACCTTTGATTTGAGTTTCTGTTGCTCATTCTATTTTGGAACTTCACTCACTCTTGAGTACCAGAGCCTGTGCAAGAAGTTTCAAAGAAAAGCGTACATGAATGGATTCACGTCATCAAGAAAGGGTAGAGACCCCAGGATGAAGGCTACTCTGAGGCTCAGAATGAGGGAGGAGCAATTCCTGGGTGTGCAAGTGTAAATTCACTGAGAATAGGGGTCCTGGGCAAGTGGTTCCTAAATTCCTATTGGAGGACTAGAACTAAGAACAGATGGTTCCCAAGGCTCTCTTGTCCGCTGTTGGCCAGTTCCAAGCCAATAGTCTTCCCCATCTGTTCCCTCCTCTTAGAATGGGCGTCTGTAGGGCCTTGCCCCTTCTCCTGGGTAACTAAAGGACCATCTCCAACTTGCAGGCAGGGATTGTTTGTGCTCCGCTTCACCTCCTTCTTGGCTATTCTCTCAGCCAAGCAGGACGTGGGAGAGTGGGTCACAAGACAGTTTTAAATAATTCTTATAATTAAAGAAAATACTGTCTTCCCAATCATTATATTATTGTGTCTGGATACCAATGTGGATCAGGGGTTTACTTTTATTTTATTTGGTCATGGTTCTTGATCAAGGCGTTATATACTGTCGCAAAAGTAACAGTCTCACTATCCAAGGACCCCCAAGTCCTCCTTCCTTCCTACCCATTCTTTCATCTTGCAACTTGATCTTTAAGTTCATTTCCAACTCCCTGTGTGCCTCCAAGCAGAAGTCTTTATTATTCCTATCTGCTTTCATTTTCTCATTTCAGAACTCACAGCCTCTCTCTTGCTTTGTACGTCACTGATACGACCTTGTCCCCTTTCTTCTTCCTTTTATTTAAGCTTTTTATTTGGAAATAATTTTAAACTTGCAGAAAAGCTACAAGAATGAAGAAATACACAGGACACCAATAACCCTTACACAGATTCACCTATTGTTAAAATTTTGCTTTTAACAATGTAGGCTTTGTCATTTGCTATCTTGTCTTCCTTAATTTTTTTTTCTTGTTTTTAAAGATTGGCACCTGAGCTAACATCTGTTGCCAGTCTTCTCTTTTCTTTTTCTTCTCCCCAAAACCCCCCAGTCCATAGTTGTATATTCTAGTTGTAGGTCCTTCTGGTTGTGCTATGTGGGATGCTGCCTCAGCATGGCCTGATGAGCGGTGCCACGTCTGTGCCCAGGATCGGAACCAGCAAAACCCTGAGCTGCCGAAGCCGAGTATGAGAACTTAACCACTCGGCCACGGGGCCAATCCCCTTAATTTTTTTTTTCTCTAAGCCATTTGAGAACAAGTTGGCCATTTACTTATAAATACTTCAGTTGTATTTCCTAAGAATTAGGATTGTTTTCTAATATCACAATCATGATATGATTATCAACCTCAATTAATTTAAAATTGATACCATACTTTTATCTAATTTAGTGTCCACATCCTAACTTCCTCTCTCCTCCATTTACTTATTTCTTTGTTTGTTTGTCTATCTATTTATTTTTTATGGAATCATCGATTCCTAATTTTTTCCAAAGGCCTATAATGCATTACTGTCCTTAATTATTCTGTGCTGAAATTATCCCAGATTTAGCCAGTGGAAGCCCCTTCAAGCTGGCTCCTGTGTCCTTGTGACATGTTTTTAAACATTCTTTTACTCTCTGCCGTAACAAGATGTTCCAGAGTCATCTTATGCTGTTCCCCTCCCTACCCCCAATCTTTCTTCTAAGGCCATCCTTGGAGCCTGCTCAGCAGGATGAATGCTTGAGGAGCAAAGATGGAGAGGATCCAAGAAAGGCCGCCTTGGTCAACAGTTTTAGATGCTACTGAAAGGCTCAGGGCAAGGTACATCACATCCTCCACCACTGTCCCAGGAGGGTGCTCTGGACAAGGAAAGAGGCGCTCAGACCAGGCAGATTCAGTTAGAGTCGTCTACCACATGCTGGGCACTGTGAGGGATACACAGGGTTATAAGACACCATTCCGAGGAGTTTGTGGTCTAGCAGGAAGACGTGTCTGTCCATAAATGCCCATAATACACCCCTGGAAATGTTTCCGTTATGCTGTCAATAAGGTACATAAAGGGGTTTGGGGAGTTCTGGGATGAAGGATAGTACTTATGGCTGGAAGATCTGGAGAAGGCTTCATTGAGGTGACTTTTGTGTTAGACCTTGAAGGAGGTCAGGATTTGGAAAAATGATTTTCCTGGTGAAAAAGAAGTCACTACTTATGAACTCCGAATCAGGTATGACTTTGCAACTTCATTCAACCAGATCCAGCCTCCTGCTAATTGCTATAAGCCACACAGAAAGAACTTCAGTGATTATAGGCCAGCACTCTTGCTTGATACTCAGCCAAGGAAAGAACTGTCATGATGTCGTCTAATTTTTATTTTCAGACACAGAGGAAACATGTCCTTCATTCACCAGATTGAGCTTTCCCAGTGCAGTGATTGGTACGGGACTAAACGTGAAGTTGTTGCTTTATACAAGGAGAAATCCGACCTGTGCACAAATCATCGACCCCACGGCCATGGGGAACTTGAACGTGACGAAGAAAACCACCTTCCTTGTCCATGGATTCAGGCCAACAGGCTCCCCTCCAGTTTGGATTGAGGACTTAGTAGAGGGTTTGCTCTCTGTAGAAGACATGAACGTGGTTGTTGTCGATTGGAATCGAGGAGCTACAACTGTAATATACACCCATGCCTCTAATAGGACCAGAAAAGTAGCAAGAATCTTGAAGAAATTTATCGACCAGATGTTGGTAAGGGAGAATTCTCTTAGACGATTCTGGGCCAAATTGAGACTGGCCCATTACCTAGAGATTTAAAGCCAAGAGATATCTGCAGTGAACAGGGGGACTATTTTTCAAATTTGAATAAGCCCCAGGGAAAGTGGGGGAAGGGCTGGAGGGAACGCCCATAGGTATGGTTGTGCAGGTTGTGCACTGCTAGGGCACCCATCTAAGGAAGCACCACTGTCCCTGTAAACACTGTGGATTTACACATTTTATTATGATAATTTTCTAGCAATAACAGCAAAGCGTCCTTAAGAGGGGGCATCTTTTTCTAATTCCCATATAGATGCCTTATGAGTAGGAGAGGTTCTGTCTAGGAGTTTCCTGGTTTCAAGGCATACTGCTTCCTCAACTTCTATAAGCTCTTCTTTTTCTTAGAAATGCCAGAAGTTTAGTGACCAGATTATTCCAAACCAAAACTGATACACATGGTCTGGTGAGAGATTTTTGTGTGTGTATGATTTATGTTTTTAGAAGACTTACAAAGATTAAGTAAATCCTAAATTTTATTTAGTGATCTATCTCATGAATTGCCCCTGTTATGAAAAAAAAGTGACGATATGAGGACTATTTCAGAGAGAATCAGGCCTGATGGCCACCGTGGCCGGGGGTGGCATAAGCTTTACACAAGCTCCACCACCTAAGCCACAGCCCTGGGAAAGTGAATATTAAAATGATTCATGACAGGCTGTCCCAGAAGACTACGGTCAATGTTGTCCCCTCCCTCTTTCTTTCCTTCTTCTCCATAGTGACTTAATTAACTGGGCCAGCATGAAGATAAAGGAGCTCACCAAAATGTTTTGGCGCCCTTCTCCCCAAGTGGGAAGGTTTTAAAGCTGTCTTACTTTGGTTTCTAGCAGAAGCAGGAATGGAGGCACCACGCCCGACAGGTTAAGGCACAGGTTAGGAGTTGGATAGACTGGTTCGAATCCCGCTCTGCCCCTCCCCAAGTGCCTGACCTTGGGCAGATTAGTTCAACTCTAGGCCTCAGTTTCCTCATCTGTATTATCAAAATAATAGTATCTACTTTGTGGGGCGATGTGACATTTAAATGAGATAATGGGTATAAGGTGCTTAGAAGTGTTTCCCCAAAGTCAACAGTTAGAAAATGTCTCCAAGTGTTGTCACCATCTTGGCCCCTCACAATTTATAATGATGGTCCTCTTGGAATTTCAGGCAGCAGGAGCTTCTCTTGATGACGTTTATATGATTGGAGTAAGTCTAGGAGCCCACATATCCGGGTTTGTTGGAGAGATGTACAATGGGCAGCTGGGGAGAATTACAGGTAAGGCTTCCTGTGAATGAGCACGGGGCAGTCAGGCTGGGCAGAGTGTTAACTGAGGGAGCATGACACAGGCAACCCAAATCCTTGGGTTCGAAGCCAGCTCTTCGAATTACTTAACCTCTCCGAGAATGTGTCTTCTTGTGCAAAGGAGAGACCATAATAATATTGACCTCAGGGTATTATTTGATAAAATCTAGGCAAAGCACTTTGTAAATTGTATATGCCACAGCAAAGATAGGTGGTGATTTTATTTCCCTTATGCTAGAAAAACAGCTATGTCCCATGGGATTTGCTCTGTGCTCTCCAAGCAGATAGCTTTCTTCTTTTCATTTAATCCAGGATAGTTTCAGCTATACACCTAATATGTTTCCCTCCCAGGCACAGCTGGAGTCTCACGAAAGGAAAATGAGATGGGAATTTTGATGGCTGGGGCTTACTCTCTGAATAACAGCTTTCAGGGCAAAGCTGAATGAAAACCCTCAGATAGACAGCAGGTGAATCCCCAAACAAAGCTTCCCCTGCTGGTTCTCTTGCCTCGTCCTCTGGACACCTCCAGAGCTACGAAGGAAGGGCTGAGGGAGGCTTTCTCTTGCAGAGACTCAAGGCTTCTTTTATTCATACCTTTCCCAGAATCCATCCTCACACAGATGTAGCGATCTTAAATCTAGGGAATTAGGAAGGTAGAAGTGAACGGAGGGAGGAGACATTCAAACCAACTACTTTGGGAGGTAAGCTTTTAGGGCCACAAGTCTGAATGTGCTACTTAACTTGACAGGTAGCCCTGGGAAAGTCGTTCTTTCTCTCTCTCTCTCTCTCTCACATACACACACACACAGACACCCCACATTGCCTAGTGTCTCCTCTTACCCGGGTACTTGAGGTCACATTGTTTTCCCTGGCTGGTTTTTTCTTACTTTCACCCCAAAGGCCAAGGCTGTCCTCATCTTCTTATTTACCTGCTTTCCTAGGGAGGCAAAGCGCTTTTTCAGTTTTTTAAATTATTGTTGTTACTATGTTTTATAAAGCAATGTGTCCTTTTTTAAAATTTCATTTTCCCTTATGGGTACAAAGGACAGATGGCTTGAATTTGCTTGTGTCCCTTATCTGTTGGGAGCTCCTCTTTTGGCTGGTGGTACATTCCCCATTAGTGCGTTTAGACGCTGACTGGCTCTACCTCCCCCCAAAAAGTCCTAATTTGTGGTGTTTGCTGATTTCCATGGTGCAAATACTCGACCGTGACTGATTTCAAGCTACCAACCTGACATCACTGACGGCAAAGTTTGGGAAGAGATGAGCAGAATCTGCTCTCCAGTGCTGGTCCTAGGGGCCTCCGGGCCACCATGGCCTTATTCTATCTACCCACCCCCCACCCCGCCCCCTCTCCTGGGTTTTGCTCCTCTGCCTCCCAGCAAACCTGTTCCCATGACTACTTTGAATGTGAATGCGATGGAACCTGGTCTCTGAGCATGGAAATTCCCCAAGCCAGCCTTCCTTCCACTCTGGGCCCACGTGGCCCGCTCTGTGGCCTGCACCCAGCCAATGGTTCACGGCTCAAGTTTCTGTCTGCTGACTTCCTTATGCTCTCCTGATTCTTTATCCTATCTGAGCCCCAAGGTCAATCTCAGCTGCCCCTCAGAGCAGTTTCAGGAGTAAAGTGTCTCCCTTCCTCACTCACCTCCCACTGCCTTGCCTGAGTAGACTCACTGGATTGTGCAGCGGGAATCTGGCCCGGAACTCAAGGACCCGATTCACTCCCAACGCCCGAGAACCCGACGGTTCTGCTTGTTATTTACTAGGCTGTATTGGTTGCTTCATCTCTTTCACTTCCCTTTCTTTCCTCTGCCTTTCCTTTTGCTTTTCCTCTCCAGGCACATCTCCTGGTTTTACTTCTCATTAACTTCTCCAGCAGAAGATGGCAGAGGATGAACGGATTTTAAAATATTTCAAGTACCTGATCTCTTGATAATGCATTAAATTTGATTCTCAAATGCAAGGGCATGTAAAAATCACCTAGGAGTGCTGGTTACAATGCCGACTTGCTGAATCTGCATTCTGGGGTTGGCGTCCAGGAATTTGTACTTTTAACCAGAAGATGCAGGTGGTCTGAACACCACACTTTAGGAAACAACCATAGGGCTGTGCTGTCCAATATAGTAGCCACTAGCCACGTGCGGCCATTGAGCACCTGAAATGTGGCTAATACAAATTGAGATGTGCTGCAAATACAAATACACGCTGGATTTCGAAGACTAACTACAAAGAATATTTAAAAACTCTCAAAGTTGTTAATATTGATTACACATTGAAATGATAATATTTAGGATATAGTGGGTTAAATAAAATGTATTATCAAAATTAATTTTCCTTATTTCTTTTTACTTTTTAAAACCGGCTTCTAGAAAATTTTAAAGTATATATGTGGCTCACAGTATATTTCTATTGGACAGCACTGCCTTAAATACTTCATGGTGACCTTGGGGATGGGAGTGAGAGTCCCTGAAACTGCATGCAAAATGTTGGATGTCTGTCCTGGGAGAGGTCCAGAGCTTTCATCAAATTCTCAAGCCAGTTAATGCTGCAATAAAAACCAAGGATCAATATCTAGACACTTTTCTGGTGATCTTAGAGCAACGAGAAAGAGCTCGATTTTCCCATTTTGTTTCTATTCTATAATAATCTCAAAATGTTCTTGATTCAGATCCAGAAGTCCTTTTATAAGTCTTCTGAAGTAGCTATTAATTCTACCTCCATTTTGCAGACAAGGAAACAGAGGTTCAGAGAAGTAAAGTAACCCACTTAAGGTCACACAGCTGCTGGTGTTAGGTTTGGGGCTCCAGGTCACATCTATCTGACTCCAGTGGTCTCTGCCGACACAAAATACGCAGCTTTTTAGGGCAGGTTAACTGTGTTTTTTGTCTGACATTGTAAGCTGATCATTTGCTCTGGCTTATCACTGAAGAGATCATATGCCCAAGTTTACTGTGACAGTCCCCATTTGTGCCTGTTGTCCTGGTATAATTATTAATAGCACCCTCATCACTTTCAGAATTGCCCTGGTTTGGACTTTGTGTAGTAAGCCGATTTATCTGCCGTGGATCTGAGGTTGCCATAAACTGGGGCTCTCACGGTTTATTTTCTTCGACAGGAAGTGGTGCCTTCTTAGGAGAGGGGGCGGCTTCCGCAGCAGACCCTTTCCTAGGTTAGGAGTTTCTTATTCTGTGTGGAGAATATCCTGTGGCCTTGGGTGCCCACATGTTGATCTGTCTCGTCCCACATCAGTTTCAGCTGGGAGCAGACAAACGGGGAAGAAATGCTGGGGAGAAAAAAGAGAAAGAGATAAGGAAAGGAGGCAGACAAAGACAAGCCTCAAGGAGCAAAAGAGTATTGAGAGAGGGGAAATGGAGAGAGTGAGGCTAGAACAGGAAAACTGAGGCCAAGTTGCCATCTCTCAGATTTTATAACACCAGGGGATGGGAGATGACATTTAAAATGACGTTCTTAGATAACTTCGAGACATACCTTGAAACCTTCTTCACTACGGGTAGGTTTCTAGCAAGCAGGGCTTTTTGGAAACACTGGTATTTTTTTCTTCTTGGGTTTTTTTTTTTTTTTTAGTTTAAAGACTGTAGTTTGTGGTTACAGCATCACAGCAGCTGCTCTCTTGTTTTTCCAGCTGTTTCATAACCATGATAAGGAACGCCCAGCTAACATTGACCAAGAAAAGAAATCAGTCCAGGCATTGGTGGGGTAGGTTAATTCTGCAGGAATTGACACCCACTTTATTTCCCTCGTCCATATCTCGTCTGACACCTGCCCTGACCAGTGAGTTTCACACCTTTCCACTGAGCTTGCCAAACCCAGTGTGGTGAAACCAAGAGCACGACAGAAAGAAGTGGTTGCCTCGTGAGGCTGTAGCTCTGGTTATGGATCTTTCTGAACCTCAGTTCATTCATCTGTGAAATAGGAGTCATAATAATTACCTGCCTCCCTCACAGGCATGTGATGTGGATCATATGAACTGGTACATATGAATACAAATTGAAACTGTAAAGAAGTTGTATTAATAACAAGAAGGAAAGGTTGAGTGAGGTTTCTGGGTCATTTAAAATGGGATGAAGATTAAGTATAGCATCTGCTTTTTATATGCACCCTTGGGCGCTTTTTTCCTGAGGAAGCACTTTATCCCCACGCCCCTGGTCCCCGTGTGTCTGTGCACTCCCTGCTGTTGAGCCCCTCACAACATATACCTCCTGGTGGGTCTGGATGCCATTCTCAGGGGACACTGCGAGAGTAACCCTCTCCACTGTGGGAAAAGGCCACAGGGCTGTGGAAAGGAGCCTGACAAAGCAGGATGGGAATGTGAGCGGTTGCCCAAGCGAGGGTGTCCTGCAGCCTGTGAACCATCCTTGTGAGGAGGGATCAAAAGCCCGGCTGCAGGTGACTCATGGCGTGGGGCTGCCAAGCCAACTCTGTTTTCCTTCCAGGTCTCGACCCTGCGGGCCCTTTATTCAACGGGAGACCTCCCGAGGACAGATTAGATCCCAGTGATGCACAGTTCGTTGACGTCATCCATTCTGACATTGACGGTAACATTCCTTTCCTTGTGGGTCAGTGACTCCCTCAGACTCCCAAAGAGTCTCCCCCTGAGGGGATCGTCATCCAGGGGTGGATCAGGTTCCTCCAGATTCCCTCTTTTGCTATGAGGCAGGGTTCCAAATCCAGAGAAATGTTGAAGGGAAGTTGGTTTAATGCAGGCACCCAAGATCTCTTGCTGGAGTGAAAGTGCTTTTCCCGTCACCTCTTCTTATTTTTAAAGTGATCGCCTTGAGAAATCAAGGACGGGCTGATTTCCACACCAAGTGGACAGATGTTTCCATATGTGCAACTGGGTTTGGATGCATGATTTCCTGTTTTGGTTGAGTCTTTCTCATTATTTCCTTAAGCTGAAAGGTATAGTCAAGTGTTGTGTCCCTCTACACAGAGCGATTCTGAACCACCTATAGCTCTCCAGCTCTCTGTGGATCTTTCTGGCCATTTCTGTCTTCGTGGTGCTGATTTCATATTTGAGATTGGGTACATGCATGGGGGTTGGGGTGATGTTAAAGATGGGTCTTTACATCCAGATGTCGGGGGAAGAAGTGGAGGAGGAACTTGGGAAGGGTTGAAGGGACAGAGCAGACTGCTGATTTACTTACACCTTCTTTGCGATACGACCACCTGAAAAATGCTTGACCACCTACCAGGGGCACTCTGATGTGGTATTCAGCAATTATTTGCTGTAGAAGAAATGTCCCTGTGAAACAGCTGCATTCTTACTGCGTAGTTTGCAAAGTACTGACTTACTTAAGTGCATACCTCAAAGACATTTTAACACTTGATGGAATAGAGTAATTTATTTTTTATTCTTGGGGAGAAAGTGAATTTTGAGGGAGAGAGTATAAACTTTGCAGTCAGGCAGAGGTGGACTCCAATTCCAGGTTTTGTTCTCTCTAGTGGTGTCGTGTTTATTCCTTAAGTCCTCTGAGCCCAGTATTTCCGTCTGTAACTTACTTCATCTGAATTTACCAATGGCTACTTTTCAGACATTGTGAAAATTAGAAGAAAGTTGTGTGAAACCTAACATCATGCCCACAGACACATGTAGGTTTTCAAAATATATCGCAATGATGTACTATTGTAACCGAGCGAAAAGGGGCTCATTCTGCTCGCGGCAATCCAGTGTCAATCAATTGCAAACAAGCCCGGTGGTTGAGAAAGGAAAGTTTACACGATTACCTGGCAGAACTGGAAGATGGTGGACTAGTGTCCTGAAGAACCGTCTTAGAATCCTACAGAATCTGAGGCCGTTCTATAGAGGAAGTGGGCAGGGAAGGAGCGGGGTTTAGGGACGTCAACCATCCAGCGTGACGAACTTCAAGGCCCCACATTCTCTCTTTCTTTTGTCATTTGTGATGGATACTAATGCAGAATTTTCTTTCTGGAGGTTGTCATGTTCCTGGGGAACTCAGAGAACAAAATTATCGTCTTATCACACCTGGGAAGTATACGCAAGCAAGAGTCGTAGAACTAGGAGATCATGTATTTTGCAAAAGTGAGAGGCGCTTAATCATCTGGGCTGTGTGTAGGCTAGAATGTTTTCATAGAGACTAGTGAGTCAGGATCGCAGTTACAATATTGCTTACTTTCCCTAAGATGGCTTCCCTCGTGCTAACTTAAGATCTAGCTGTTACACTATATATGTATACATATATATAAATAATCTTCTTAATCAAGCATTTTACTGATTATTTGGGGGTTACAAGTTAAAGAGAATAAGCAATTATTAAATCTATTTATAATTTTCAGCTCCCCATTGTCTAGAAGAGTTTCCAATGCTTTTACAATCCTAGATCTTAAATTTTTAAAGATTTTTCCTACTAAGTAAAGTTTGTTTTTTCCCGTTTCTTATTCACTAAAAACTTACGCAAATGCAAGCAGAACCTTGGGAAACATCTGGCGGTTAGAGGTTTCCAGCCAAATATAAAGAAGAAACATCATTTTATCAGCTTTGCAGTGAATGAGTAACCAAACTCTTTTATGTCTTTAGAAATATTGGAAATAAATTCTATTACTATCTTCATGGTCTCCTAGTTGGAAATCATTGCTTTCTAACAAACTAGCTGGGTAACTTTGGGCAAAATATTTATATAGATATAACAACAACAAGAACAATGACAATAATAATAACACAATCCCTGCTTATATCCTGCAGGCAAATGAGCTATGAGATGTGAAAAGCTCAAAGCAGTATAAAAGCATAGTATATTCTCTTTTAGCACTGGGCTACAGGGAACCATTAGGAAACATAGACTTCTACCCAAATGGAGGATGGGATCAGCCTGGTTGTCCCAACACAATATTTGCAGGTAAGTTCAGGTACTTTAGATTTTCTAAAATAGTGCTTTAAAAATCTGATATTATTCTATACAGAATAGTTTTTAGTAGAAAACATTTCCCGAGAAAAGAGGTGGTATAAATATAAATTATAAATTAAAAATTATTACTCAAATGTACTACTTTTAAAAACCGTAACCATCTGATTAAAAGCTATCATGAATTATTTCTCTCTCTTGAATAAGTGCGTCTTTGACCTAGAAATTCCACATCCGGAAATCTCTCCTAGAGAAATAATGGAAAATGTAGACAGAAATTGGAGTGCAAAGATATTCAACACAGTGTATTTATGACTTAAATTTTTAGAAATAAGCTAAATATCCAACTCAGGAAAATTATTAAGTGACTATGATATACCCACAGAAAGAAATATAATTGTTAAAATTCTTATTTTCAGATTAGTGAAAGTGCTTACGATATGATAAGTGAAAAAGACACAAATTTATACAGTATGATCCCAATTTTCTTTAAGCGTGTATTTATTTGTAAGTGTGTAAGTAGAGAAAAAAATCTAAACATAAATGCTCCAAATAATTATTAATGGTGATCTCTGGATATTAGACTTCTAGGCAATTTTTGCATCATTATTTCCTATTATTTTGTATTTTCTAAATGAGCATATATTACTTTTATAATGAGAAAAAACTCACAAAATAAAGATGGGTAGTTGGAGGACAACATAAAAGTGGGAGGGGGAGGGGCAGAATTAAAAAAAAAAAACACCCCTAAGTGCTCTGAATTTTTATTTCACCATTGCTAGAGAAAGTTCAACAATCATGGAAATAATTCTAGGAAAAAAAATCTTGTTACAAAATGGCAGCTGCACGTGGCCCTATGGGAATGATGTAGTGTTTGAAAATGATGCAGATGAAATGGCATAAGTAAAGCCAACCATACTGTACCATATATGATGCATGTTCAAATCCCATAGCAGTCAGTGATTATGCACTTTGCTTACAAACGACATTCTCTGTATTTTTTATTTTTTTGGGTTTTATTTTTCCTTTTTCTCCCAAACCCCCCTGGACATAGTTGTTTTTTTTTTTTTCTTGAGGAAGATTAGCCCTGAGCTAACTACTGCCAATCCTCCTCTTTTTGCTGAGGAAGCCTGGCCCTGAGCTAACATCCGTGCCCATCTTCCTCTACTTTATATGTGGGATGCCTACCACAGCATGGCTTGCCAAGCAGTGCCATGTCCGCACCTGGAATCCGAACCAGCGAACCCCAGGCTGCCAAAGTGGAATGTGCGCACTGAACTGCTGTGCCACTGGGCAGGCCCCCATAGTTGTGTATTTTTAGTTGTGTGTCCTTCTAGTTGTGGCATGTGGGATGCCGCCTCAGCATGGCTTGAGGAGCAGTGCCATGTCCGTGCCTAGGATTCGAACTGGTGAAACCTGGGCCATCGAAGCAGAGTACACAAACTTAACCACTCTGCCACGGGGCCGGCCCCATTTATCTGTATTGTTATTGACTTTATTGTTTCTGTCAATGAAAGTTCCAGGAACAGTAAATAAATATTGACTTGTCAGATTTTACTCCAGTCCAGCTTGGCTCCACACCAGCCCCCTGTTTCTCCTCTCTTGCCCAGTTTATTTCTCTTTGTCCTTCAGTGATCTCTTCTATGGGCGTAAGTGGACTGTGGAGGAAGAGGAAACGTTGATCTGACTCCAGCAGCCAGTCTCTCTCCAAACCACTAGCTCACAGTCATAACTCCTCTTTTCTTGGGGTTCACTGTTTCCAATTCAGATCCTTACTTCCTTTGATGACTCTTCTTTGGGACCCCGTTCCCTTTTCTGAATGACTTTACCATCTGGCGCATCAACCTTCTGACCTCCTTTCTCATATGCTTTGCTGCAGTGCTCCGTCATCTCCAGCTCTTCTGACGCCCATCTCCATGCCTCATCAGGCTCCTCTCTCTCCATCACACCACACGGCGCCCACTAAGAGTTAACTTGAGGTTCCCCTCTCACCACTTCTTGCCCATCCATGGCTTCCAGTGCCACCTGCTATTGTTGAGCCCCTCTCACTTCACCCTTCATCCTGGAGCAGAAATGGAGCCCTTGCCATTTGGCTGCTCTCATGAACGTCTTCTGCACCCCCAGGCTCTCAGGTTTCTGCCATGTCAGGCTCCACCTTTGCTTGGGAATATTCTGGAGCAGTCATGGAGCCTCACTGATTGACCACAAGGTCCAGGCAAATTTGCTAACTTCTCCATGGCCCTCAAGAATGCTGGAGAAGCTTCATGTTGATCTCTTCCTGACTCCCTATGACCACTTCTCATGCTTCTGTTCCAAATATCTCCCCACCATAAACCCTCCTCTCTTAGAGGTAAGCTAGATGTGACTTCTGTACCTAGATCAAGGTCCCACCTTTTATCTACCCTCATCTCTGTTCACGAGTTCGATCTTTACATTCATGTTCCCTTCTGACCCCGGGTAGAGGCATCCCCCATCCTTTCTCAAAGCCATCTCCTCTGCTTGCCCTCCTTGGGAATCTCCCTCTACCAGTTACCCCCTGATGCCTTCTTTCTCTGATGTATTTACTGGTTTAAACACTCTTGCCTTCTGCTGAAAATCTCTGGGGAATCTCTGACTACCACTGAGATTTTCTCCTCCTTTTCACTGACTAAAAAGAACATAGGTCGAACCCAGATTCTACCATGTAATAGCTGTGTGACGTTGGTCAAGTCATTTAATCTCTCTGAGTCTCAATGTCCTGCTAGATAAAATGGGGACAACCATGCCTATCTTCTTTCCTCCTGCCACTTGCTGGCATGAAGCCTGATCTATGGGTTTTTATAGGGATTAAATGGAATCAAATATGCTGAAGCTGTTGGCACGGTGCCTGGCACACAAGAGACAGATGATAAATTGTGCGTGTGTACAACACATGCTACTCTGTTATTAAATGCTGCATCTGCTCTGCTCTTTACTCTTTCCCTTTATAACCCAGGAATACAGTATTTTAAGTGTGACCACCAGAGGTCTGTGTACTTGTTCCTTTCTTCCCTGAGAGAGAACTGTGCTATCACTGCATATCCCTGTGACTCCTACTGGGACTACAGGAAGGGCAAGTGTGTCCAGTGCGGCACACCACAAAAGGAGTCCTGTCCCCTTCTGGGTAAGTCCAACAAGCAGTTTCCCTTTTGGATTAATGAAGAGCTAATTTTTGGTAGAATCCCCACACCATTTTAATCTCTAAAACTGGGCCTGAAAGTTGTATGTTTTAAAAAAATTTATTTAGTCGGCTTTTTCTAGCCAATTTTTTTCCATGCAGTATTCTGGGGTCTCCTAAGGATAAACACTGTTAGAAAAGCAATCTGTATAGGATTTCACCCAGAAAGTAGTGCAGTCTCCCTGGACACTCTATTCTAGCATGAAAAAGAAGGTTCTAGAAGAGTTTCCAAGCCTACCCAGGCCACAGTCACCTTACGTGGCCTGCTCTGATGGGAACAGGAACACCCTCTCTGTGCACACAACCATTCTGCTCGGGGAGGGCCAGAATGAGCCCAGAGACTCTCCTGTCAAATGGGCCTTGCATGGTGGTCCCTTCCAACAAGTCATGTCTGTAAATGCCCTCACACCACACTCTGGCTCTTGTGTGCACGTCCCAGGGTGGGGTGGGGTAATAGATACTGTGGAGGCTGCTTGGATGTTTGCTAAGGTTAATAGAAATATTCTAGGTGGTGAGGACTTTGAAACCGGATGGTCAGGAGAATTTTCTAATTGTTCCCAAGGGAAAAACCCAAGTTCACATCAGGGTGTGCCATAGACAAGGGGTTCTCAATCTTGCTTTGCATTAGAATCATCCAGGGAGCTTTTAAAAAATCCCGATGCCTGGGTCCCACTCCAGATCAATTAAGTTGGAATGTGGTGGCCATCCTCTCGGGGTGGGAACAGAGGAGAGAGAGAGGCCCCACTGATGGCTCTCAACCTCGCTCCTGCAGGCACAGACATGAAGGAGGACATTCCCTTTCTTGTTGACATAGTCACCTGGCAAGTCCAGGTTCTGTGCAATTTGGGGGCCCAACTGTAGTCCTTTAAGAAAGCATATCATTTTGCAAGAGTGACACTATTCTAGGTATAAACCTGAATCCGTTTTAATCTATAAAGTGAATGTATTATGGAAAAATATCAGGGCTATTTTTAGTCTACCCAGTATGTAGCACTCCCTACCCCCCAACTCTTGCTACTGAGAACCAGGGCTGGGTGATGGAACATCAGCAGAAGGGGAGAAAAGCCACTATGGAGTCCTTAACCAAGCCCCAGCTCTTAGGCATCGGGTAGCGAGCAAGGCATGGTGGGTGCTGGGGAGGCACTGGCCTGGTGGCCCTGTGGGTCCTCCGCATGGGGGTGGGTACTGAAGAGATGGGCTTGGTGGTGGTGGAATCAAACTCACTGTTCTGACTACTTCCCCAGTTGCTTTTACATTTATATAATACACGTTAATGTGACATTTTTCCAACTTGTTTTACAGGCTATTATGCTGATAATTGGAAAGACTATTTAAGGGCGCAAGATCCTCCTATGACTAAAGCGTTCTTTGACACAGCCAAGGAGAAGCCGTTCTGCAGTAAGTGGTGAACGCGGTTGTTTGCTTTTGCCCAACCCTTCTACTTGTGGAATGGCTGAGTCTCAGCTTCCTGGCTACTTCTTGGCAAATGAAAGCCATGGCGTGGCATGGACTTTGGAGTGGGAAGGACCTAGGTCAAATCCTGACTCTGCCACTTGATAGCTGTGTGACCTTGCTTAAGACAATTAACTTCTCTGAGTCTCAGTGTCTGCTAGGTAAAATGGGGATGATAATGCCTATCTTCTGGGTTATAAGGATTAAAAATCTCAACAAATTATAGTTGTTAGCTTTACTGGATGGCCATTCTAATCACTAAGATCTTCCAGAAAATTGCTTGATCCCCAAGAGACATGAGATTGGGGCTAGGAAAAATCAGGTGTCAGTCACATCTACAAGTCAGTTCCAGCTCCAAAGCAACCTTGATGACCTTCTGAAGACATTGAGAGGTTGGGTCTACCAGATGGGGGCTAAATGTGGCAGCAGACGATGAGATGCCCTAGGAAGCAAGTAGGAATTTTCCTGGGCAGATATATGTCTTGCAATCCTGTTCCCCTTTTCACTCTTCTTGAGAGCAACACTTACAAAACAGGTTGCAGTGCTGACTTTCCCTCCTTCTTTGGAGCCATGTGTGGCAGCCCAGGGTTTGGTGTCTGCCCAAGTCCAAATGGGACAAACCCCTGAGCAATAACGGGCCGTGAAATGGCAACTCCAGGGCTGACTTTATTCCTTTGTGGGACCATTATCTCCCTGAGCCTCTTTTCCCTTCTCTGCAAGTCTGACCAAGAGACGGTAAATATGACTATCATGGTGGGATCCCCATCTTCCCAAAGCATCCTTGACCTTGGAGAGCAAAGAGTAGGGAGGAAGAATAGTTCTCTGAACACATCACGAACTCTCATTTATTCAGTAGCAATTTATTGGGTGCCTACAAGGTATTACTGCTGGGATTACAAAAAGGAGTAACCATCCTTTCCCAGTTATTGTTGTAGTATATTTTAGCTTAATTGTTTTTTAACTCCACAAGATTACTCAGGCAATATTTGTATAGATGTACCCATACATTTATCACTTTTTTGATTATCATTTTTTCTTGCATTTTGTAAATACAGTATAGTGTGCTGACTAATGACGGGAGAATACCAGAGGATGATAAGAATTCCAAGAGGGAGACGTGACTTAGTCTGAGGGTCAGTGAAGGCCTCCTGGAGGAAGTGACATTAAGCCGAAACCTGAAGGATGACTTGGCAAAGGGGGCAAAGTAAGAGTGTCCAAGTGGGAGGAAGGCCCAGAAGCAAGGGAGAGGTCGGCAGTGCAGGTGGTGCAGGTGGTGTGGATGACTGGGGAAGAGATGAAGTGGGCTGGGGAGGCTGGCGAACACGGCCCAGATTGCAGAAGACCTTGTCAGTTGTGGAGGGTCTCTACCCGGCCACCTGGCTGGTTTACTCTAACATGAGCCAGGATTGAAGTGAACCAGCCATCCTCAGCAGCAGGTCATGTAACCTCAGTCAATAAGGTTGGGAACACTGATCCAATGATAAGGCCTAAACACGGCGCCTGGATACTATTAAATTCTGCCGTCACTCAATCCATCTTTAACAAAGAGAATAGAAAGGGAAATTACAAAATTCTGCCCTGGATCCTTGTTGCAAAACTAGAGAGGAAGAGGAAAAGAGACTCAGTTATTAGGGAGGTTGGGTTTTTAGGAACTGACCGTTCAGGGGAGCAATTGAGAGTGTCTCTCTAATACCATGTTCTCTCCCTGTTTTGCAGTATATCATTACTTTCTGGATATTATAACTTGGAACAAGAACATAAGAAGAGGGTCCATAACAATCAAATTGAAAGACAAAGCTGGAAACACCACAGAGTCCAAAATTGATCAGTAAGTTGGGCTGGGATATTTTGCAGCTTACTATTTCCCCTTTTGCTCAGAGAAATTAAATCCCAAATGTGCCCACTTTCTTATTTATAGGTCTGTACTTTTCTTTGTTCTACAAAACATATAAGGAGACAGATTGCTTAGTAGCTTTTGATCTTCCAGGCTCTTCACAAATCAAATTGGTGCAGATTTCCTTTCCTTCCTCTCTTCCTCCCTTCCTCGATTTCTTCTTTTCTCCCTGCCTCCTTTCTCCCTCCCACTCTCCCTTCCTCCCTCCCTTTGCTTAAACATTTAATTACAAAAGTCATTCTTGGGGGCCGCCCCGCGGCTGAGTGGTTAAGTTCACGTGCTCTGCTTTGAAGGCCCAGGGTTTCGCTGGCTCTGATCCTGGGCACTGACAGGGCACCACTCATCCAGCCATGCTGAGGTGGCGTCCCACATGCCACAACTAGAAGGACCCACAGCTAAAAAACTATTCAACTACGTACCAGGGGGCTTTGGGAAGAAAAAAGGAAAAATAAAATCTTTAAAAAAAAAAAGAAGTCCTTCTTGCTTGCCTTAAAGGATTTAAACAACAAAGAAGTATGTAACATCATAATGCAAATCCTTGCCCCATCCCTGCCCCCTCCCAACAACCTCACGCCCAAAGGCACCCCCCACATGCTTCTCTTCTTTCATGATCTCTAATATACATACATATAAACATATGTGTATGTTTCTGAAGCTCAGAAAGTGTAATTTGTGATAGAAAATTGGAAATACCCTAAAAATCCAACAATGGGAAAATGGTTAATGAAATATTCCCATATAATAAAATGTTATTTATCCATTGAAATAATTTATGAAACAAATGAAATGCTTATAACGTGCTAAGTGAAAAAACACAGGATATAGGATCATATAAAGTACAATATTAGCTCAACAATGTAAAAAAAAATGAAAAAGAAACATGCCAAATTATGTTTGATTGCCCCTTGCGTGGTAGGAATGGGTGCTTTTTTTGGCTTCCCTTTACTTTTCAATTTTCTATGATGTTGTATATATATTGTTTTAAAATAGTTAAAATTTTTTTCATCTATTACTTTAATAATCAGGAAAAAGGGGAAACAAAACCCAAAACTCTTTACTTTAAGCAAGTAGAATGTTATCTGAAACTGCCAGTCACCTCGTGAGTTCACCATGTAGATAAATACAGAAGGTGTGGGCGAATGGTTTGGAGATGAGTTTTTTTTTAATTCATCCTTGTGTCATAATAATAACAGCCTTTGTTTATCGAACTAAGCACATCACACACATTGGCTAAAGCAATTCTCACTAAAACCTGGCAGATGGTATTACCAGTACAATTTTACATATCAGGAGACTGAAGCTCAGAGAGGTCAAGTGATTTAGCCAATATCACACTGCCTTCAGCACCAATGTCCCCAAACCCACAGTGGGGCAGCATTTTCAGGAAGGACGTGGCTAGGGAGCAAGCGCTTCTTGAGGAAGCAGCTGCAGGTAGTTTTATAGGCTGTGACGTTCAGTGAGGAAGCTGGGCAGAGACCTCATCTGGAGATTTGGAGAAATAGCAGGGGAGACTGTGTGGTTGAAATAGCAGGGGAAATTCTACCAAACTTTCAGAGAGGATTTAATACCTATCCTTTTCAAGCTATTCCAAAAAATTAGGGAAGATGGAACACTTCCTAACACATTCTATGAGGCCAACATCACGCTGATACCAAAACCTGACAAGGACACCACGAAAAAAGAGAACTACAGGCCAATATCACTGATGAACATAGATGCAAAAATTCTAAACAAAATTTTGGCAACCAGAATTCAGCAATTCATCAAAAGAATCATACATCAGGATCAGGTGGGATTCATACCAGGGACACAGGGATGGTTCAACATCCACAAATCAATCAACGTGATACACCACATCAACAAACTGAGCAATAAAAACCACATGATCATCTCAATAGATGCAGAGAAAGCATTTGACAAGATCCAACAGCCATTTATGATAAAAACTCTGAACAAAACGGGCATAGAAGGAAACTACCTCAACATAATAAAGGCCATATACGACAAACCCATAGCCAACATCATACTCAATGGGCAAAAACTGAACCCCATCCCCCTGAAAACAGGGATGAGACAAGGATGCCCTCTATCACCACTCTTATTTAACATAGTACTGGAGGTCCTGGCCAGAGCAATCAGGCAAGAAAAAGGAATAAAAGGAATCCAAATAGGGAGGGAAGAAGTGAAACTCTCGCTGTTTGCAGACGACATGATCTTATATATAGAAAACCCCAAAGAATCCATTGGAAAACTGTTAGAAGTAATCAACAACTACAGCAAAGTTGCAGGGTATAAAATCAATTTGCATAAATCAGTAGCATTTCTATACTCCAGTAATGAACCAACAGAAAAAGAACTCAAGAATACAATACCATTCACAATCGCAACAAAAAGAATAAAATACCTTGGGGTAAATTTAACTAAGGAAGTGAAGGACCTATATAATGAAAATTACAAGGCCTTTCTGAGAGAATTGGATGACGACATAAGGAGATGGAAAGACATTCCATGTACATGGATTGGAAGAATAAACATAGTTAAAATGTCCATTCTACCTAAAGCAATCTACAGATTCAGCGCCATCCCAATCAGAATCCCAATGACATTCTTTACAGAATTAGAACAAAGAATCCTAAAATTCATATGGGGCAACAAAAGACCCCGAATTTCTAAAGCAATCCTGAGAAAAAAGAACAAAACGGGAGGCATCACAATCCCTGACTTCAAAACATACTACAAAGCTACAGTAATCAAAACAGCATGGTACTGGTACAAAAACAGGTGCACAGATCAATGGAACAGAATTGAAAGCCCAGAAATAAAACCACACATCTATGGACAGCTTATCTTTGACAAAGGAGCTGAGGGCATACAATGGAGAAAAGAAAGTCTTTTCAACAAATGGTGCTGGGAAAACTGGAAAGCCACATGTAAAAGAATGAAAATTGACCATTCTTTTTCACCATTCACCAAAATAAACTCAAAATGGATTAAAGACCTAAAGGTGAGACCTGAAACCATAAGGCTTCTGGAAGAAAACGTAGGCAGTACACTCTTTGACATCAGTATTAAAAGGATCTTGTCGGACACCATGCCTTCTCAGAGAAGGGAAACAATAGAAAGAATAAACAAATGGGACTTCATCAGATTAAAGAGCTTCTTCAAGGCAAATGAAAACAGGATTGAAACAAAAAAACAACCCACTAACTGGGAAAAAATATTTGCAAGTCATATATCTGACAAAGGCTTAATATCCTTAATATATAAAGAACTCTCGCAACTCAACCACAAAACATCAAACAACCCAATCAAAAAATGGGCTGGAGACATGAACAGACATTTCTCCAAAGAAGATATACTGATGGCCAATAGGCACATGAAAAGATGCTCATCATCGCTGATCATCAGGGAAATGCAAATCAAAACTACACTAAGATATCACCTTACACCCGTTAGAATGACAAAAATATCTAAAACTAATAGCAACAAATGTTGGAGAGGTTACGGAGAAAAAGGAACCCTCATACACTGCTGGTGGGAATGCAAACTGGTGCAGCCACTATGGAAAACAGTATGGAGATTCCTCAAAAAACTAAAAATAGAACTACCATACGATCCAGCCATCCCACTACTGGGTATTTATCCAAAGAGCCTGAAGTCAGCAATTCCAAAAGTCCTGTGCACCCCAATGTTTATTGCAGCACTGTTTACAATAGCCAAGACGTGGAAGCAACCTAAGTGCCCATCAACAGACGAATGGATAAAGAAGATGTGGTACATATATACAATGGAATACTACTCAGCTGCAAAACAGAACAAAATCATTCCATTTGCAATAACATGGATGGACCTTGAGAGAATTATGTTAAGTGAAATAAGCCAGCGAGAGAAAGATAATCTGTGTATGACTCCACTCATATGAGGAATTTAAAACTATGGACCAAGAACAGTTTTGTGGATACCAGGGGAAAGGTGGGGTGGGGGGTGGGCACAAAAGGTGAAGTGGTGCACCTACAACATGACTGACAAACATTAATGTACAATTGAAATTTCACAAGATTGTAACCTATCAATAACTCAATAAAAAAAATAAAAAAAAAAAAAGAAAGAAATAGCAGGGGAGACTGTGTGGTTGTATAATGAGGAGTGCTCACCTAGCAAAGTTTGGGTATTCATGCCAATAATTGGTTACATATTTGCTGTACCTGTGTTTTAGAAGTTTTAATGTGATGTGGTGAATTTATCCCAACTAGGAATACCTAAATTTAAAGGTTTGCTTCTTGATTAAGATAGAGATTTTATTATCTTTTAGTCATGTTTGTGAAAAAGTCATCACCAATCAGAGAACATATGGGAAAAAAGGAAATAGTTGTTCTATTACATGGTGAGATTATGGCTACTTTTCTCTTTTTTGCAAGGTAAACTTTAACATTATAGTATTGAGTATTTTTACAGTTTAAGAAAAGGGAAATAATATTAGAGTATGAACCCTGAGTTTATCCAGTCTTTCCAGACCATGGGTACAAATGGAGTCACATTCAAGGATGTTATCTACCTGGTGACTCTCCCTGTGTCCATGTGTTAGATATGTTTCTTCATCTTTTTTTTAACCTTCTTAAAAAAATTGAGATATAATTCACATATCATAAAATTCACCCTTTTAAAGTTTACAGTTCAGTGGCTTTTAGTAAATTTACAAAATGTGCAACCATCACTACCTTCTAATTACGGAACATTTTCATCATCTCAAAAGAAACCCTCCATACCTATTAGTAATACCCCATTCCTCGCTCCTCCCCAGCTGCTGTCAGCCACTAATCTGCTTTCTATCTCTATAGATTTACCTATTCTGGGCATGTCATAGAAACAGAATCATACAATATGTGGCCTTTTGTGTCTGGCTTTTTTTTTTGCTTAACAGAATGTTTTCAAGATTCATCCATGTAGTAGCATGTGTCAGTACTTCATTCCTTTCTATGGCTGAATTATATTCCATCGTATGTATAAACGACACTTTATTTCAGTTCACTGGCCTCTGGGTTATGGGCCCAGCACGCTTCCACTGCACCACTCTGCTCACACATACCACATTTTATTTATCTATTCACCAGTTGGACATTTGGATTGTTTCCACCTTTTTGGCTATTATGAATAATACTGCTATGAACACATGCGTACAAACTTTTGTGGCTATATGTTTTCACTTCTCTTGGGGATGCACCTAGGAGTGGAATTGCTGGGTCCGAAAGTAACTGTGTGTTTAACCTGATGAACTGTCTGCCAAATGGTTTTCCAGAGAGGCTGAGCCACCTTGCAGTCCAACCAGCAATGTATGAGAGCTCTAATTTCTCCACTTCTTTGCCAACTCTATTGTTGTTTGTCTTTTCCAAAAAATTTTTCTTTTTAACTGTGATAAAAAGTATATAACATAAAATTTACCACCTTAATAATTTCTTTTTTGATTTTTGAGGAAGATTGGCCCTGAGCTAACATCTGTGCCCATCCTCCTCTATTTTATATGTGGGATGCCTGCCACAGCATAGCTTGATAAGCGGTGTGTGGGTCTGCGCCTGGGATCTGAACCAGCAAACCCTGGGCCACTGAAGTGGAACACGCAAACTCAACGACCGTGCCACTGGCCCAGCCCCCACCTTAATCATTTTTAAGCGTCCAGTTCAGTGCTGTTAAGTATATTCACATTGTTGTGAAACAGTTCTCCAGAACTTTTTCATCTTGAAAAGTTGAGGTTCTTTACCCATTACATAACAACTTCTATTTTCTCCTCCCCCTAGCCCCTAGCAACCGCCGTTCGACTGTTTCTATGAATTTGACTGCTTTAGATGCCTCATAGAGGTGGAATCATACAGTATTTGTCTTTTTGTGATTGGCTTATGTGACCTAGCATAGGTTCTCAAGATTCATCCATGTTATAGCATGTGACAGGATTTCCTTCCTTTTGAAGGCTGAATAATACTCCATTGCATATATATATCACATCTTGTTTATCCATTCATCCATGTCTGTCTTTTTTATTACAGCCATTCTACTGGGCATTGTGTAATATCTCAGCATGGTTTTGATTTGCGATTCCGTAGTGATTAACAATGCTGAGTATCTTTCATGTGCTTATTGGCAGTTTGTATATCTTCTTTTGAGAAATGTCTATTCAGATCCCTTATACGATTTTTCCTTTTAGATAGACTATTTTTTGGAGCATTTTAGGGTTCACAGCAAAATTGAGTGGTAAGCATAGAGATTTCACATACACTCCCTGCTCCTACATATGCACAGCCTCTGCCACTATCAAAATCTGGTACCAGAGTGGTACATATGTTACAGTTGAAGAACCTACACTGACACATCATTATCACCCGAAGTCCATAGTTTATGCATTAAGGTTAACTATTGGTGTTCTACATTCTATGGCTTTTGACAAATGCGTGATGACATATATCTACCGTTATAGGATCATGGAAGAGTTACACTGCCCTAAGATCCTCTGTGCCCTGCCTATTCATCCCTTCCTCCCTCCAACCCCTGCCAACCACTGTCTTTTTACTGTCTCCATAGTTTTGCCTTTTCCAGAATGTCATATAGTTGGAATCATACAATAGGAAACCTTTCAAGATTGGCTTCTTTCACTTAGTAGTAAATATTTGAGGCTCCTCCACGTCTTTTCATGGCTTGATAGCTCATTTTCTTTCAGCACTGAATAATATTCCATTTTCTAGATGTACCATAGTTTATCCATTCATCTACCGAAGGACATCTTGGTTGTTTCCAAGTCTTGACAACTTTGAATAAAGCTGATCTAAACACCTGGGTGCAGGGTTTTGTGTGCCTTACCCATTTTTAAATTAGGTTACTTATCTTTTTACTGTTGAGTTGCAAGAGTTCTTTATATATTCTGGATGCAAGTCCTTATAGTTATATGTCTCACATTTAGGCCTTTGATCCATTTTGAGTTAATTTTTGCATATGGTATGAGGTAGGAGGTCCTATTTTATTCCTCTGAAGGTGGATATCCAGTTGTCACAGCACCATTTATTGAAAAGACTATTGTTCCTCCATGAATTATCTTGACACCCTTGTCTAAATCAATTGACCACAAACCTAAGGGTTTGTTTCTGGACTCTCAATTCTATCCCATTGATCTACATATCTATCCTTATGCAAGTACCACATTGTCTTGTAGCTTACTGCAGCATTACTGTAGCTTTACAACAAATTTTCAAATCAGGATGTGTGAACCCTCCATCTTTGGTCTTTTTGAAGTTGTTTGGCTATTCTGGGTCTCTTGAATTTCCATATGGATTTTCAGGATCAGTTTGTCAATTTCTGTAGAAAAAAAGGGCAACTAAGATTTTGATAGGGATTGTGCTGAATCTGTAGATCAATTTGGAAAGTACTGCTGTATCAATAATGGGCAGTCTTCCAATCTGTGACCATGGTATGTCTTTCATTTATTTAGGTCTTACTTAACTTCTTTCAGTGATATTTTGTAGTTTTCAGTGCACAAGCCTTGCACTTCCTATGTTAAATTTATTCCAAAGTATTTTAATCTTTTTGTTGTTATTATAAATGGAATTGTCTCAATTTCATTTTTGGATTATTCATTGATAGTGTATAGGAAAACAATTGACTTTTCGTATATTGATCTTGTATCCTGCAGGCTTGCTAAACTCATTAGAAGATTCCATAGGATTTTCTGTTTACAAGATCAGGTCATCTGCAGATAGAGAGAGTTTTACTTATTCCTTTCCAATCTGGATGTCCTTTCTTTCTTTTTCTCGCATAATTGACCTGGCTAGAACCTCTTTCTAAGCTGAATAGAAGTGGCAAAAGCAGACATCTTTGTCTTGCTCCTGATCTTAGAGGGAAAGCATTCAGTCTTTCAATATTAAGTATATATTAACTTTTTTTGTAAATGCTCTTTATCACGTTGCGGAAGTCCCTTTCAATTTCTAGTTTGTTGAGTGCTTGTATATTGAAAGGGTATTGAATTTTGTCAAATGCTTTTTCTGCATGTTTTGAGATGATCATTTGGTTTTTGTCCTTAATTCTATTGATATGGTTTATTATAGTAATTGGTTTCTGCATGTTAAACTCACTTTGCATTCTGGGATATCTCCCAGTTTGTCATTGTGGCAGTTGTATATGTTGTATAATCCTTTTTGTATTTTCTTGGATTTTGTTGAAGTATTTTGTTGAAGTTTTAGAATCTATATTCATAAGAGATATTGATCTTTAGTATTTTTTTGTGTGATGTCTGGTTTTGATATCATGATAATATTGGCGTCATAGAATGAGTTGGGAAGTGTTTCCTTCTCTTCTATTTTTTGGGAGAGTTTGTGAAGGATTGGTGTTAATACTTCTTTAAATGTTTGGTGGAATTCACCCATGAAGCCACCTGGGCCTGGGCTTTTCTTTGCAGGAAATTTTTTAAATCACTAATTCAATCCCTTTTCTTATTATAGGCCTGTTCAGATTTTCTATTTCTTCTTGATCATTTTCAACAGTTTGTGTCTTTCTAAGAATTTGTCCACTTCATATAGGTTATCTAATTAGTTGATGTGCAACCGTTCATAGTATTTTATCGTCCTTTTTACTACTCTAAGTTGAGTAGTGATGTTCCTTTTTTCATTCCTGATTTTAGTAATTTGAGTCTTCTCTCTTTTTTTCTTAGCCAACCTAGCCAAAATCCTGTTGATTTTGTTGATATTTTCAAAGAATAAACTTTTGGTTTTCTTGATTTTTTCTATTCTTTAAATCTCTATTTCATTTATTTCTGCTCTAATCTTTATTACTTCCTTTCTTCTGCTTGCTTTAGGTTTAGCTTGCTTTTCTCTTTCTTGCTCTTAAGGTAGATGTTTAGGTTATTGATTTGAGATCTTTCTTCCTCTTTTAATATAGGCGTTTACAGCTATAGATTTTCCTCTAAGTACTGCATTATCTGTAACTCCTAAGTGTTTATTTTCATTGATCTCAAAGTATTTTTCAATTTCCCTTTCGATTTCTTTTTCTGCCCAGTCATTGTTTAGGAGGTGTTAATTTCCATGTGTTCCTGAATTTCCCAATTTTACTTCTGTTCTTATTGATTTCTAATTTTATTCCATTGTTATGCATCTTTTAAAAATTACTTTCCTGAGAGATTTGCTTCTGTAGTTTTTATTGGCTGTTATTCAGACAGGTGAACACAAGGGTTCAGTTTGGGAGGTCCCCCTGGGGCACTGGAAAATGTGTGGAGTTTTGCTCACCATTGCACGTTTCTTGATTTGAAACAGCAAATGATTCTTGGGCTGCAGCATTAGGGTGATATTCCACCTCTTCCAGAGGACATTATGTGAAGTCAGGCTGCTCCCCCCACATTTTCCCCTTCCCAAGAAGAGGAATACAGTAGTACTCAGCGGTGGACTTTCGTTCACTCTTTCCTTTCATGGTCATTATTATTTTGGGTCTGTGCCTCGACGTTTTCCCAGTACCCCTCAGGCAGTTTGAAATTCCACAGTGAACCACTTGGCTGAGAGCGATAATCACAGGCAAGTGCTTGCCAGACTGCTTGAGTACGACAGCTCACGCATCACATTTTTTACATTTAAGCGCAGCTTTGTATGTTCTTTGACAATCCTGAGAAGTTTTTGGTAGGTTTTCTTCATTCCGATCTTTTGCATTTTTCCCTCTTTCTTCTTGCTTTTAGCGATTCAGGTCCCATCAGGACGCTGGGACACGGGGAGGCCGCTGTGCCTGGCTCCCAGCCTGCAGAGCAGCAGGTGCCCGGGGTCTGCCCTGGGCACGCGCCTCCTCTGGGAAGATCGCCCCGACAGCCCAAAGTCGCTGCACGCCCAGTCTTGCCGACCACTCGGACCCGCCGGCCTCTTCGGCCCTCTCCTCCCCGCCCCGCTCCTCGAGGTGGCGGGGCTCCAGCGGAGGAGCCCCCTCTCTGCAGCTGCCGCGCGTTCGCTGTGGGGACCAGGCAGCGGCGCTGCCGGGCCAGCCAGGATCCTGCGCTCGAGCGCATCCTCCCGCCCACGGCTAGAGGCCACAAAGCCTGCAACTCAAAAGCGTTTGTTTTTTTTTTTTCCTTAAATTTCAAATGCTCTTATTTTGTTGTCTATGTGTGGGAATTCTTTGAGGATCTGTGTAGAAGTAGGATTTCTCCGGAAAGGATTTGCATTTGCCTCTGTCAAATTCCTGGGGATACCGTCAATCTGGGACCTTTTAATTTCTAAACTTGAGGTTTCTCGGACCGCGAGTAGCTCGACTTTGAGCTGCTGGATCCCTGGGAAGGGCAGCCTGCATTCCAGCTTCTCAGCGCCAGTGCCAAGATTTGAGGCGGGGAATTTTCTGTCCCCTGAGGCAGTACGAGATTTGTTTACTTCAAATTCATTTTTAGTTCACCCTTCCCGCCAGAGGTCTTTAATTCAACTCCCCTCCTTTAGCGGCCCATAGACTTTGTTTCTTGTCCTACTGCACTGCGAGGTCATGAAAATGAAGCTCAAGGTTACCAAGTTTCGAACAAGGTCGGCAAAAGGGAATTTCAGCAACCCTCTTATCTGTTTGGATTTCTGCTTTCACATATTTTTGGGATTTCTCAATATTCTTCACGTTCTTCTTAGTTCAAGGCAGTTTAAAAGGCTTTTAGTTTTATTTTTTGTTGTTTTTGTTTTAATGTTATCCATCATTATGAGTTGTGTTCAGCGTATTTAGTGCACCATACTGCCAGAAACAGATAGCTGGCTCTTATTATTGGTCATAACCCATAGTTCGCTGGCTCTCACTCCATTTACTCCTGTATGAACCCAATCCTTTGGTTAGTGCCTCCCCAGGTATTTCCAGACATCCCTTCAGGTGGAAGAGGGGATCTTACCTGTCCTTATAGCCAAGCTGATCAGCTCCAGGAGGTCTCCTTTTCCCCCTTCCACCCTCCCTCCACAACCACCAGGTTCTGCCATCTGCAGGTGGCGTCACCATCTCCTGCAGTCCCTGCACTCTTGTGGTTCCCCACCTGCTCTTGGAGAAGTGGGAAGGGAATCTCTCTTGCTCTTCTTGCGCTCTGATCAAGAGAGGACCAGAACAGTGCTGCTTATAACCCTTTTTGAGGAGATTTTGGTTAAACTACTCCTTTCATATTGGCGTTTTTTGTGAAAAATTGAAATTTACATAAAAGTTGCAGTGGTACTAAGAACCTTTTCTTTTTCTGAACCTTTCAATAGTAGTCGCTGACACGCTGCCTCATCAACCTTGTGTCTATTTTTTACCAACAAGGACGTTCTCCTACATAACCACAATTAACCATCAAAATCAGAAAAATAACATTGATACATTACTACCATCTGATCCTGAGACCCCATTCTAGTTTTACTAATGGTCCTAATAGCGTCTTTTGTGGCTCAAGGATCCAATTCAGGATCACTGGTTGCATTTGGTTGTCCTGCCTCATTAGTCTGCACTTTGGAACAGTTCTTCGTTTTTCCTTGATCTTGACTTTGACGCTTTTGAAGATTACAGGTCGATTATTTTTAATGTCTTCAATATGGGTTTGTTTGATGTTTCCTCATGATTAGGTTTCGACTATGCATCTTTGGCAAGAACACCACAGCAGTGATGCTATGTGGTCTCGGGGCATCCTGTTAGGAGGCTCACAATTTGGATTTGTTTCGTTATGGTGGGTCAATTGATTAAGATGTTTCTGCCAAGTTTTTCTACTGGAAAGTTACTATTTTTCCCTTTGTAATTAATAAGTATTTTGTGGTTAGGTGCTTTGATACCATGTAAATGTTCCATTACTCCTCCACTTTTACCCACTAGTTTTGAGGTTTTGTGGTTGAATTAATTATTACTATGATAGTTGCCAAATGGTGATTTTTCTCATTCAACATTTAGGAAAAGCATTCTCTTCTCCCCATCTATTTATTCGTTCATTTATTTATTTATTTTTTAAAGATTGGCACGTGAGCTAACAACTGTTGCCAATCTTCTTCTTTTTTTCCCCCTACTTTTTTCTCCCCAAATCCCCCCAGTCCATAGTTGTATATTTTAGTTGTGGGTCCTTCTAGTTGTGGCATGTGGGACGCCGCCTCAGCGTGGCCTGATGAGAGGTGCCATGTCCACGCCCAGGATGCGAACCGGCGGAACCCTGGGCCGCGGACGCGAGCCCGCGAACTTAACCACTCGTCTGCAGGGCCGGCCCCTATTTGTTTATCTCAATATGGACACCTGGATTTTTATTTTATTAATGGAGACATAATCAGTTACTATCATTATTTATTTTGATATTCAAATTGTCCCAAATCTGGCCAGTGGGAGCTCTTCAAGCTTGTTCTGTGCCTTTTTTAATGCATTTTTTATAGTGATAAAAAACACGTAACATAAAAATTACCATTTTAATCATTTTTAAGTATACAGTTTGGTAGTGTTAAGTATATTCAAGTTATTGTGAAGTAGATCGCCAGAACTTTTTCATCCTGCAAAACTGAAGTCTATACCCATTAAATAACAACACCCATTTCCCCTCCCTCCATCCCCTGGAAACCACTATTCTACCTTCTATTTCTGTGAATTGGACTACTTTAGATACCTCATATAAATAGAATCAAACAGTTGTCTTTTAATGATTGGCTTATTTCATTTAGCTTAATGTCATCAAAGTTCTCCATGTTGTAGCATGTGACGAGATTTCCTTCCTTTTTAAAGCTGAATAGTATTCCAGGGTACGTGTGTATCACATTTTGTTTACCCATTCATCCATTGGTGGACATCCATTGGTGGTCATTTGGGTTGCTTCCACCTGTTGGGTCTTGTGAAGAATGCCACTATGAACACCAGTGTGCAAATATATCTTTGAGACCCTGCTTTCAATTCTTTTGAGTATATGCCCAGGCGTAAAATTGCTGGATCATATGATAATTCTATTTTTAATTTTTTTTTTTTTTTTGAGGAAGAGTAGCCCTGAGCTAACATCTGCTGCCAATCCTCCTCTTTTTGCTGAGGAAGACTGGCCCTGAACTAACATCCATGCCCATCTTCCTCCACTTTATATGTGGGGCACCTGCCACAGCATGGCTTGCCAAGTGGTGCCATGTCCTCACCTGGGATCCGAACCAGCAAACCCCAGGCCGCCGAAGTGGAACGTGCACACTTAACTGCTGTGCCACTGGGCCGGCCCCCTATTTTTAATTTTTTGAGGAGCCTACATACTGTTTGCCATAGTGGTTATAGCATTTTACAATACATTCCCACCAACAGTGCACGAGTTCCAATTTTTCCATACCCTTGTCAATACTTGCTATTATTATTATTATTATTATTTTGTATAGTAGACATTGTAATGGGTGTGAAGTGTGTCTATATTCTTTTTGTAAAAAAATTATTTTCTTGAGGTCATATTGGTTTACAACATTGTGTAAATTTCAGGTGCACATTATTATATTTCAGCGTCTGTGTAAACTACATCATGTTCACCACAATAGTCTAGTTTTTATCCATCACTGTCCATGTGTGCCCCTGTACCCCCTTTCCCTCTCCCGACTCCCTCCCCCTCTGGTAACCACCGATCTGTTTTCCTTGTCTATGTGTTTGTTCGAGTCTATATTCTTTTGAACATCTCCATCATTCTTTGAGCACTTCTTTAGTTTTTGGCACGTGGGTTGTTCCAGGATCACTTTGCACTTTCCCTGCCCTTGCCCTGGATTCAACCACTCCTCTAGGGAGCCCTGGTTCCTTTTAGTGGAGATAGTATTTAGAAACCAAAGTCTTGGCACCTTTCAGATTAGTTTTACTTGTGGCACTTCTGCTCTCAGGCCTTAGACGTGATTCCAGTAAGGCTGGGGTGACAGACACCTCCTCAGCCACAGCCCCTCCTCCAAACTAAGGATTCATTTCTAGAGCAAGCCTCCTGCTCCTGAACCCAGGAGGGCTCCTCACTTCTCCATGGCCTGCTCTCCCAGCTCCCCGGAGAGACACTGACTGAGCTGATCCTCCCCAGTGAATGCACCCTCAGGCTCAATTTGGGATTCCCACTGTAGGAAACATCTCCACACATTTGGGAAAAAGTATTGGAACCTGGTATTTAGTTATTTTAAGATTGCTTTTGAGAGGCAGGACTGAAAAAATATATGCTCAAGCACAACTTAGTATGCTTAGTATCTAGTTTGGCTAAAAGCATACATTTGCCTCTAGTGATGCAGTTCAATAGAAAGACCATAACTTTGAACACAGCCGGAACTGGATTCGAATCCTTGCACTGCTCAGATAAGCCCTGTGACCCGGCAAGCATCTGTTTCTTTGTCTGTAAAATGAAGATAATAATACTCACCTTGCAGAATTTTTTAGTGGATCGGAGACATATCAAGAGATGAGGATGCTGTCTGGCATATAGTGGGCAGCACATACGTCTCTAATGTCGTAGCGTTTCATCAGTGCTGGGGTCAGCAGCTTCACTCATGCAGTCTTTTGGAATCCAGCGGACTTTGCCCACGAAAGTTGGCTAGTACACGCTGTTGGGTCAAGTGCCCACCTAATTACGAGTGATTTGTGGGCTTCAAAACTGTTTTTGTTCATTAGCAATGTATATCCACTGAAAAAATATTATTTCTTCCTTCCAGTGAACCCACAACGTTTCAGAAATACCACCAAGTGAGTCTACTTGCAAGATTTAACCAAGATCTGGATGAAGTGGCAGACATTTCCTTGGTGTTCTCTACAGGATCTGTAATAGGCCCGAAGTACAAGCTCAGAATTCTCCGAATGAAGTTAAGGTCACTTGCCCATCCAGAGAGGTGAGCTGTAAGGCAGGGTTTGACAAGCCCCTGTTTTCCAAAGATGTTATTCGTTCTTGTCCAATCTGCTTGGTCTGATGTTTCAACAAGACTTCATCAATCACAGCGAAGGAAGAGAAGTGTTTTCCAAAAATAGACTTGATAAAAACAAGTAGCTCAGTCATCCAAGAAAATTTTACTGGTGTGTACTTAAAGATAAATGGCCCGGAGCCAGCCCTGATGGGCTAGTGGTTGCAGTTTGGCACTCACCACTTTGGTGGCCCGGGTTCACTTCCCGGTTGAGAACCACACCACTCCTCTGTCAGTTACTGTGCTGTGGTGGTGGTGGTGGTCACATAGAAGAATTAGAAGGACCTACAACTAGATATACACAACCATGTACTGGGGCTTTGGGGAGGAAAAAACAAATGATAAATGACCCAATAATCCAAAGAAATAATGTTGTTATATGCTTAGACATATAATTCCTCTCTAACCACTCACCCACACTGCTTGCAAGTTGGTATTTTTTTTTTTTTTATTGAGGTAACATTGGTTTATAACATTTATAAATTTCAGGCTTACATCATTATATTTCAACTTCTTTATAGACTACATCATGTTCAACATCAAAAGTCTAGTTTCCATCCACACAAGTTGATAATTTGTTGTAGAAAAGAAAACCTCATAATTTGGCAAACTGATAAAACAGCTTAGTATAAAAAAAGGTACAGAAAAATTGGAGTATTTTATTTCATTGATACAGTATAAAAGTACTATATCAATGTTAAATTTGATAACTGCGCTGAGAATTTCCTTCTTAGGAAATACACACTGAAGTATTAAGGGGTAAATAATCTATTCTCAATTGGTTTAGAAAAAATAAACGACAATGTGTGTGTATATGTAGAGTGGGAGGCAGAGACAAAGAGGGGGACAAAGAACAAAGCTGTGATGGGCTGTATGTTTGTGACTAGCACCCCTCCAGCGTCTGGTCCTAGCATCCAGTCTATGGATGGAGAGAGACGAGGAATGATGTGAGCAGTTGGTACTTTATAAATTGCTTTTTCCTGAAAGTTTAGGGTTCCCTAGAACATTTAATAATGCAAGTTTCTTCTGAGAGGATATTCATTACATCTTAAAACTGTGGGACTTTTTAATACTTTTTTTCCTGATTGTCCCAGGAAGACATGTTCATTTTATAAAATCTGGAAAGTACAGAAAGTGTGAAGAAGCAGAAAAATCTCTCCCATCATGACATTATTCAGAGGCAACCACTGTTAATATTTTTGGTTATTTCTTTCTAAATATCTTTCTATTATGATTTTTAAGCCTAGTTGAAGTTATGTAGTAAATAAAATTTTACATCCTGCTTTCTTGTTGCTGTTAATATTGCTTTGCTTATTTACCATAAGAATTTTCCTATAACGTTAGAAATAATTGCTAAATAATTTTATATCCTAAGGCTATAGTGCAACTTACTTTACTAGAATGGGGTATTTTTATTGACAAGGGTATTTTGTCTTATTTTTATAGGCCCCAGCTGTGTCGGTATGATCTTGTGCTGATGGAAAACGTTGAAACAGTCTTCAAACCTATTCTTTGCCCCAAGTTGCAAATGTAACTGTTGTCAGGACACGTGGGCACCAGTAACATCAAGAAAGCTACAACTACAGGCTTTTTAAAAGCTTCACCTAGCCTTTTCCTCAAGGCACAAAAAGTATGGAATAACCAGCGTTTTTCCATTAGTTGTCCTCTGGATGTCACATTGCAAAATGTCAAACGATCTTGGATTATAAAACAGTCTGGGGAAGGGAGCCCCTAAGTAGGGCAAGTCAGAAATAGCCAGGCTCCCGACAGCTCAGTGCCTTGTCTGGCTGTGTCCTGGGGCCTCCTTTGTTCCAACCTGTCAATTCTGCTGTCTGTCACTCCGGCAATTCTGCCCATGATGGCGGTCAGTCAGCGTCCTACAGGGAAGGGCTGACTGGAGACTTCACTTTGGACTCGACTCCACCTTCCTTGTGCCAAATTCCTCCAGGTCCCGCATGTAGAAAGGCATGGAAACCGACCTACCTCACAGGGCTATTGTGTGGGTTTGGGAGGCAAGTGTGTGGAGGGCTATTTGAAACCCTATGGGTGCCACATCCGTGAGTGGTTTGATAAATGTGAATATGCTTTTATTTATTTTGATATGGTTTATCTAAGATGCAATAAGAGAGCTTCTCCTAATCAACATCAGCTTTTCTCTTGGGCTGTTTGCTCTGGGATGGCAGGAAAGCCTTACCCCTGGCTTCTCACCTTTTCTAAATTGGGGTTGGTGTAGGAGGAGGTGGGGACAGCAAAGAGGGCAGCTGCTGGGACTAGATAGTGAGAGGAGGAAGGAAGACGGGCAGGGGAAGCAGTGGGCCAGCCTCGCTCACAGTGACCAGGGATGGAGAGAGAGGCAGGCGAAAGCAGGCAGAGCTCGTTTTTCACTTAAGGTAAAGAAGGATCACTTTATAGGCAATCTTCATTTTAAGCAATTCTTAACAAATGTTTCTTTTTCCTTATTACTAATGCAATCCATGATTATTGAAGGAAATTTAGAAAATGCATAGATGCAAAGTGAAAACGTGCTATCCATAATCCCACGTGTTAGAGGTAATTAACGTTAACTTTTGGAGTAATGTTAGCTTGTTTTGTTAACATGGGAATTCAAAGCATGAACCGGTTTGCCTGTTGGAGCATCTGAAGCCTTCAGTCTGAGGAATTCTTAGGCTTCTCCAGGGGTAGGTGTGATCTGTGAATCTGGAATGACAACAGCAGCCAAGTCAAGAGGCCCCAGAGGGCCAAGGCCAGAGATGTCAGAACCAAGAGACGATGGTCCCTGTGGTCAGATGCCCAGTACAGTGACAGAGCCAGAGGGGTGGACACCACCCATCCCATAACTGCGGCCACTGAGGAAAGGTTCCTGGGATTCCTGAGTGTCACAAGTCCCACTCGTAACTTCCTCCTCATCCAAATGATGGTTCTTCTACTGTTTCCTGTGAGAGCAGCCTTTATTTTAAAGAAGTGGACTCTCTATTTCATAAATTATAGAACTCTGTAAATATATTCCTGTGTGGCACATCTTACAGATTTATATAGGTAGCAAATATGGAGTCTATTTCACTTAAGTGAGTAATGCCTGCAGTGAATGGCTGAACTCTGACAGCAGTAATGCTCAGTGATGCTCCTGCCCACTTGGACATCTTATCAACCTTCCTCCTGCCCATGTTTGCTCAGCAATTGTGGGCAGAGAGATCAGTGTGCTGATAAGCCCTGATTTCTTTGTAGCGTTTTACTGGTCCTGTATTTTGATTAGCATGGTCACTTCTTTGTCCTCTTTGCCTTGCCTGGTAAGCAGGGGGTCAAAACAACAGCAAGAAAATGCCAAGAATAGAATTTCTATCAATTTAGAAACTTCTTGGCCCAGTGGATCTCTCTTAGCTTCTTCTCCTAGTGTCTCATGGCACATTACCTGGCTCGCTGTGGAATGGGTGGATGGATGAACAAATGGATGAATGAATGGATAAATGGATGAGTAAAGGAAGGAAGGAAATTTGTTCACTGGAGTGGAAGTGAATTTCAATGAGTTTCATATAACAGTGATCCGGAGAAATGAAGACAGTTACAAGTGTGGTCCCTCTCTTCTAGAGTCTTTCTCCCAAGGCCCCTGGAACTTTTCACTGTCTCTTGTTATCTCTGCCTCTCTCCCCTTCTCTTGGTCAGTGTATCTGCCTGAATCCCAAATCCAATTAAATTGCAGTCTACCCTCTTCCCTCCCGTCTTCACCAATTATCTCCTGCTTAGCTTGATTGTCACTTCAGGGAAGTCTTCTTGGACCTCATTTCTCCATGTAGCACACCGTACCTCTCCTTTTTAGCACTTTTTAAGTTGTATTTTAAAAATATTTATTTGTGTGATTATTTGATTAATGTCTGTCTTTCCACTACTGCTCTGCAAGGCAGGGGGTGCGTGCCTAGTGAGGTACCTACAATATAGTCTGTGCTCAGGAAATATTTATTAAATAAACACTGTCTTGTGAGCCCTGTGGAACCATGTTTGGTTGTGAGTAAAGACCTCCCCTCTACGCCCAGCCACAGTCCATTTCCATGGAGGCACCCACCATCTCTGCCTTAGACTTCTCTCCCAGGCACCTTTGTTATTATGTCTCTGGAGGCCCACTGGCCATTTCCCAGGACCCCCTAGGAAGAAGAGAGGTTGGCTCTTTTTCTTACTCCTCATCACACCTTACACATGGCCCCAACACCATTCTTCAGCAAGCCCACCTATCCTGAAGCCTAGGAGATTTTGCTTTCCCTGACTCCCCTGTTTTAGCACCTTGGCTAAAACCCTCCAGGACCCTCCAGCATTACTAGATGACGCCAAGCTGTGGGTTCAAAGTCCCCCTTGCTTGCTTTTCCATGGCTCCCTTCTACCACCCACTTTGCCACTGACTTTGTACGTGTTTCCATCACTGCTTTTATTACGCCGTATTGTAGTATGTTTCTACGTCTGTATCCCCTCCGAGACTGTGAGTGCCACAAGAGCAGCACTGATTTGTCTTTGCTGCCCCAGGACCTAGCACAATCAGGCCCAAAGCGGGTGCCCAATAAATGTCTGTTGAACAGAATGGAGTGGACTCATCCTTAGGGACTTGAGGGAGTCACCTCCACTCTGATTTAGACATCAACACACAACTGTATTATTTCCAAAACTTAAACTTAGAACTTCCCACCATAGGACCTCTGCCCCATGCTCTCATTCCTGCAAAACCCTATCTTAGCCAAGAGACTTTGGATGCCAGCAACAGAAATCCACTCATACTAACCCAAATTTTATTAAGAGAGGACTTGTGGAAACCCAGGAAGAGCTGAACCATCAGACCTCAGGAAGGGCAGGATGGGGGCAGCCCTGGAAGCTTCAGTAACAAGAGTTTATGGGCCTTTATTAACCTTCATGCTCTGCCAAGAGTCTCTCTGACTCAGCTTGACTCCCTCCACAGGGCAACTGTGAACCACTTGGGTCCTTGAGACCATGGGGTCCTCGGCCACTCACTCACTAGGTGGCCCAATTCTAAAGTCCAGGGAGAGGAACTAGCCCTTGGATCCTCCTCTTGGGGAGGGTGTCCATCCTGTTCCAATGAGTTATGGATGAAGTGGGGATGGGGAAGCAAAATTCTGTGGTCTCTTCAGAGCTACTCCCTTCAATTGCTCTGTGCAGCTCTGATTAAGCCAGAATAGGAGGTTGAGTGCTAGTGACACAGAGCCCGGGTGTGGGCCTGGCTAACTTACTCTCACTGGAACCTCTTGCCTTTTCCCCCCTCCAACTTCCCTGAGCCATTGGTGCCCATCTGCTTCCCAGTCCAGCATGTGTCCCTGGTGGGGTCCTGCAGCTGTCCTTTTTCAGGCTGCTTGGGCATGTGCTGTAAATGAATGGCCTCAGTGGAGGCTGCTGCAGCTTGCAGGCGGTGCACTGGCTGGTTAGAGGTGGCTCTGCAGGTGCTGGATTGGGAGCCAGGAGGATTGGGGAGACAGACCAGCATAGAGGTGAGCTGGAAGTGGGCAACACAGTCTGGGGCTTCTCCCCTAAGCAGACAGATCGAGCAAGAGGAAGCAGAACAGGAGTCTAGGTGGGTAAGTCAGGGGCAGCAAGCAGAGGCTTGGGCAGTGAGCCTGTAGGAAATTAGGTCTGCATCTCCCAGTAGAGCTCTGTCAAAGGTCCCCCACCACCTCGTGCTGGCTGAAGCCCACAACCCCTCTGGTCTCCCTGCTGGATTTTTCCAGGGCCTCTGACACTGTGCACTGGGCCCTTTTGTAACACTCTTTCTTGGGCTTTCAGGACACCCAACCCCCCACCTCTCCCCTGCAATCCCCCGAAATATTGGATGTTTCTCATCCAACATCCTTGAATGAGCCATCGTGTTCTCTTCCACAGGCTTATGATTCAGTCTTCTCTCTGAAAAAGCTAGCATAGGGTAAGAGATTGGGCTCTGCTGTTTGCTGGTGTGTGACCTCTGTCAACTTACTTAACTCTTCCTAAGCTTCCATTCTCTGGACTGTGCAGTGGGGGCTGTAAGAGTCCCTGCTTCTTGAGGGTTGTTACAGGGAATAAATACATGCACGTGTGTGAAACGCTCACTGTGGGGTCTGGAGTGTAGTAAGTAGTCAATGAATGTCAGATGCTGTTACCGTCCCTCTCACGGTCTCCCTAAGAGACTCCCCTCCCCTCATTTCAGCTTTCTTCTAGACAGGTGACCTCCAAATCTGAATGTTCAGTCGGCGTTCCAGATTTTCACCTGCTTGTTGAGAGGCAGTGCGGGGCTGAGGAAAGAGCCTGGGCTCAGGAGGGGCTGATAAGGACTTGAGTCCTGTTCGGTACTCACATCCATGGACTTCACAGCACTCACAAAGTGACTTCATCTGAACATCTGCTCACTCTCATCCATGAGAAGGATAATGATACCTGCTGCTCTGGAGTTGAATGAACTTTGCCATGTCTGTTTCCTCCATGGCACTTACCGTGCTCTATAATTATAACTCTCTCCATGCTCTCTCCCAACCAGAAGAAGAGGAAAGTCCTTGAGAGTAAGAGACTTGCCTTCTTGCCCACTCCTCTGTTCCTTGCCCCAGCACACTCCTGGCACAGGCTCAATGACATTAGTCTTTCATTCACTTTCTCTCCTCTATTCCATTGACTTCTCAAAATCAACATGTACCAAACCAAACAAATCTTCATTTCCTTGCTTGACCTGACCCATTAATTTAATAAACATTTATTAAGTGCCAAATATAAGCCAAGCACAGGGCTAAGGGCTGGGACAGACAAAAGATAGATGAGACATTGTCTCATTTATGGAAATGTTCACTCTCTACTAAGGAGACAGATAATGACCCTGGAGCATAGTATTAGCAATAATAGGGATACAGACACTTCACAGGGAGCCCCAAGCACAGAGAAGGAACAACCTTTCCAACTGTAGGAGCTGGCAAAGACTTCTCAGAGGAGGTGACAATTGCCCTGGGTGTTGATTAAAGAGTGGGAATGTTCAGGCAGAGAACATTGCCAGATGGAGGGTAGAGTGTCGGCAGGGGCATGAACGAACATGGCGCATGTTCAGCTGTTACGGAGGGTTTGAAGGGAGGAAGTGAGCATGGAAGGCTGAGACCATTTTCCCACATTTTTTAAAATGGAAAATTTCAGATACATACAGAAATAGAGAAAATGGTAGAAAATCCACCTCCATGTGCCCATCATCCAGCTTCAACAATGATCAATTCAATGGCCAATCTTGTTTTATTTATATCCCTACCCACTAGATTCCCGTCCCACTATTCTGATACAAACCTCAGACATTGAATCATTTTTCATAAATACTTCAATATTTTGAAAAGATTAGATATACCTTTTTTTCTTCTTACAAATGAGTCATAGTATACTCTAACTCCGCAACTTGTTTGAATTTCATCCCAGCCATCTATCTGGCGCCTGCACTGTATCGGGATATAAAGAATTGCTTCCCTCTTTTAGGAAGCTACTGAGTGTTCCATTTGTGAATATACCAAAGCTAACCTCGCTAGTCCCCAAATGATGGGCATTTGGGTTGCTCCCAATCTCTTGATATCAAAACAAAGCTGAGAGAATACCCTTGAACATACATCTCTGTCTACCCATGGGCATGTCTATAAGGTAAATTCCTGGATGTGGAATTGCTAGGACCTTGTACACTTCGAATTCTGATAGGTGCTCCCTGTTTGGCTCAAGAGGTGCTTTGAATAATATGATGAGGATGCCTTTTCTCTGTTTTCCAGGCTTGCGACATTTCAGAGACCTCCTCTGTCCCTTCATTTAATCAGTCATATATCCTACCAACTCAACTCCTCCCAGTCTGACCATCTTTCTCCCTCCATTCCCACTGCTGTGGTCCTGGCTCAGGCCTGCATCCCTTCTCACCAGAACAGTTGCAGCTGCCAACTGAGAACGTATTCTAATCACCTGCCAGAGCAAAAATCCTAAAACGGAACTAAATCATTCTTCTGCTCAAACACCTATGTTGGAGTCTCACCGTGTAAAAATTGAAAAATCCAACTCCTTAGCTTGTCTTCCAGTGCTTTCCAGGTTGTCCCCAACTTCTCCCTCATTCCTCACACACCTTAGGCTTCACTGAAACTGGACTCTGGTGCCTTATGTGGACCCCCAGCTCACCGTTTCCCTCTTTTCTCATAGTGGAAATCTTGCTTTTCCTTTAAGGTAGACTCAAACCCCATCTCCTCCACGAATCCACGCAGTGTAGGACCACTAGTGTTGGACAGGTTGACTTGGATTCTAATCCGGACTCTCTTCTGGGGGATGTCACTCAATCTTTCTCAGATTCAGATTTTCATCTGTTAAATAAAGACAAATACACCAACCTTGCAAGGTTGCTGTGAGGATTAGGGATAATGGGCATATAGCATGCACTCACTAAAAGGTAATTTTGACTATTTCCGTGGTCACTATAACCGTCCCACCGTACTTGGTTTGGAGCCCCTCGTTCTACACCGGCAGCATTTGCTTTGTTACAGCTGGTTGTGGACAAGACTGTTTTAACCACTAGACTGCAAGCTCGCTGTGGGCAGGGCTCGTGATTCATCCCAGGACCTCCCAGCGCCTGGCGGAGAGGCTGCAAACCTGTGAAGAACGAGACAAACGTAGAATAAGATACACACATGGAAGGAAAACAGACGCACGCGGAGAGCGGCTGGAAGGCAGCCGGGAGCACAGCGGGCGGAGCCCGGGCAGGGGGCGGGGCCTGGGCCTGGGGGCGGGGCTTGGCACGGACCCCGCCCCGGTCCGTCCGCGAACGTGCTCCGCTGGCGCACGCCGCGTGCAGCGTCGACCCCTGCGCTGCCTCCAGGCTCCTCCCCGCGCGGCGGATCCAGTGCGGGAGCCGAAATGCGCCCCCTGCTCGGCCTCCTCCTGGTCTTCGCTGGCTGCACCTTCGCCCTGTACTTGCTGTCGACGCGACTGCCCCGCGGGCCGCCAGTGGGCTCCGCCGAGGACACTGGAGGCAGGTGCGTGGCCGCGGTGGCGGGGACCGGGGTTCGGGTCCGAGGAAGGGAGCCTGGTCCGAGGACGGGGTCTGGGAATCGGAGATTCGGCTTCCCAGATCGGAGGCGTCGGGGGCCGGGATTTGCGGTTCAGGGCTAGGACTGGAGTTCGGGGTCTGGGATCTGGGCCGCGTCTCCACGGTCTCGGGCAGGCCGAGTGAAGGGGAGCGGGGCGCGGCCCTGGCGGGGCCCTGCCGGCTGCGCGGGCGCGCTGCCCGCGCGCGCGGCCGGTGCCTTTGGGTGGGGATTTGCGGAGGGAGACGCGGCGCCTTGCCCCGGGCGGAGCCTGCCCGCGCATCTCTGTTCGCGGGGTGGCATCGCCTCCCTACCTGGGTTCCCGTCGCCTTCCCAGGCCCAACTCTGACCCCCAGCTGCAGCCAACCCTCACCGCTGTGTGGACCCGCAGCCCCTTTTCACAACTACCCTCAGCCTCCCTTCCTCGTGCGCCCCACCTCTCCTCTCTTCCATCTGGTCTGCCCTTGGGTCTTTAAGGCGTTCGGTCTTCAGGAGAAACGTTACATGGACAATTTAAAATTATTCACGAATTAATGATCGGGTCCACCCCTCTTCTTGGCCGTCTCTGCTTTTCCCCTTCTTCTGATCGACTGCGTGAGGCAGGAGGCAGTCCAATACCTATCGGGCTGGTTTGTCCTGTGTGCTGCATACTGTTTGTAAAGTTCATGGCAGTGTGCCTGACACAGCATTGCACTGTCAAGGATGTTACTGATATCTGAATGTCAGGACAACTGTTTTCATTACTGTATTCTTTTGCTCTAGCTGAGAAGGGTCTGCTGTGGGTGTCAGACATACTGAGAGAATCATTTTGATGAGAACTAGGAAGGCTTGCTCGTACTTGATCATTGATGGTTCAAGGGTTGTTCATATGCCAGAGGCAAGGTAACCTTCACACTATAACCCTTGCACAGGATTCAGAGAGCACTGAGGACCAGATAAAGAGCGGGGTGAACAGGCAGGCTCTTCCAAAGGGTTGGTTTCAAGCTTGACATATTATCAAGAAGCTTATGTTTATGGTGTGGGACAGATATACTTTCCCCGAGAAGCTTTAATTGGCTTGTTAGTGACTGATAAAACAGTCGTTTTGCTAGTAACTCAGGAGCAGTGTGAAGTTTGAGTTGTCCTTGGTTTAAAGCTTGTGGGGGAGGAGTGCTCCTTGAAAGGAAGGCAATTTAGGACGTTTGGTACTTGCCTAGAAATTAATCCATTTGCTTCTTAAGAATAGATCATAAAATCTGAGAGCTAAAAGGGAACTTAGTGATTCTCCAACACCGGCCCGTCCTTTTTCAGACAAGGAAACTGAGGCCCAGGGATTAGCCCAAGATCACATACGTGGGTAGTAGCAGAGTTGAGATGCTAACCCAGGTCTCTCGCTTCCAAACCAGGACTCTAACGTCCACTCCTGCTGTGTTGTATTGGGTCATCCATCATCCTGGGCTCCCATCGCGTGTGTGTTCCCAGCAGACCACATGATGGGCACATTTATAAACCTCCTTGGGGAAGAAGACCCACAACAAGTGACTCTCTTAAGTACTAGGCTCATCTGGACTCCTGTTTCCATCTGCTTTTCCAAATCCGCAGGTCACTGTGGTTCCCCTCAGACCTGGCTGAGCTGCGGGAGCTCTCTGAGGTGCTTCGAGAGTACAGGAAGGAGCACCAGGCCTACGTGTTCCTGCTCTTCTGCAGTGCCTACCTCTACAAACAGGGCTTTGCCATCCCCGGCTCCAGCTTCCTGGTCAGTGCCCTGCCCTCCTTCTGTGCCTGCCAGGAAGCCACCTTGTGTCTTTGGAGAGAGGTCCTTAGGCTGCAAATCCTACAGTCCAGAGGACAGGCTGTTATGGCAACCATTTACTGACAGCTTCCTCTGTGTCAGGCACTGTCCTAGTTGCTTTACCTGCATGACCTTATGTAATTCTCCCAACAGCCAATAATGGGCATTATTATCCACATTTTACAGATAAGGAAACAAATGGTGAGAAGTTAAGTAACTGTCCAAGGTGACAAGATGAGGAGGGGTAGGGCTGGGGTCTGAACTCACGTCTCCCCAGCTCCAGAGTCTGCCTTTCCTCTCAGGTATGCTGTTTTTGTTTCTGAGGCATTGATAGCTTTGGAGCGCTGGCCTTGAGAGGCGCGCCCGCATGCACACACGTGCACCCACTCCCGGGCTGGGTCAGCTCTTCCTCCTCAGAGCTCCTGTAATGTTCTGCATTTTAGCACTGTTTTTGATTTTTTCTAATCTGTTTTTTCCACAGTCTGTAAGTTCCTGAGGGCAGGCCCTGTTCCTTAGTCTCAGCCTTTGTATTCATTTGCCTGACATAGGGAAGTGCCTTCACAAATGTTTGGGGAACAAATGTAAGTTGTTCATGGCGATATTAGGCTGTGGAGGATTGGGAAGTCCTGGTGTGGAGAGGACAAGTCCTTCTGATTTTCCAGGTGGTCCCCACCCCGGCTCTCTCTCGGCCCCCACCCCGGCTCTCAGTGTTAGACCTGGGCTTGTGCTCAGCTATTGGATGCTTCTCAGTTGCCATCTCAGGTTACATGGGAGGGTCTGTGCTTTCCTCACAGCAGCATCTTAAGCTGGTTTGTGTAAATGTATGTATATTGTTAGGGCTTGGGGTAAGTTTGAATCCCAGTTGTGGAACCAGGGGCAAGCCATTTAACTTCTCCAACCCTGTTTCCTCATCTGTAAAATGAGGATACCCCTACTTAACCCCCAGGTGTGTTATGTGGGACGATTAAAAAAACATGAGTGTAGAGTGGCTGGTACGGTGATGGTGCCTGGCCCACCGTGGCCCTCAGCCCTTGTGGAATGCTTAAGCGACTGAGCAGGAAACCCCGAAAGCTTCTTTCCATCCTGCTTCTCTCTCCTGCCCCAGCATCTTCTCTCCTCTCTCTTGCCCCAGGATTCACCTCAGGTTGGATCTGCCACTTAAGCAGTTTCTTTCTTAGAAACTGGAAGAAAAGCAGACAGGTCTATGCCAAGAGAGACAGGCGAGGTGTGTGGTGCTCGAGGTCAGGGGCTGACTCCTTGGGGTTGCCCCGTACCTGCCTTCCCTCTTAAGCTGATCCCTCAGGGTGAAGAGCCAACTGCTCCCCGGGAGTGAATCCTGTCTCTGCCTAGGGTGATCTTGGGCACCATACTTGATCTGTCACCTGTACAAGGGGGTAAGGATAGTACATGACACAGAGTCGTAATGAGGATTAAGTAAGATGTGGTCAGGCACTTAGCACATAGTAGGTGCTGAGCAGATCACCACCTTCTTGCCTCCCTTTTTACCTTCTCTCTTGGATCCCATGTTTTCAGCCAAACTGCATTTAGGAATTATTGGTTCACTTTTCCATTTTTGTTCATTTAAGGCTTTTTTGAGTGTCACTTGTGAGTTTCCTTTCTGCCTTCTGGAAGCATCTGTTTGCAGGACCTGCCACAGCCTGTGCAGCAGGCTGGGTACCATATACACGTATTTTCCCATTTAATTCTGTCTGGCCCGCTGAGGGTTTAATCCTCTGCCCCGTTTTGAAGGTGAAGAGACCGAGGCCAGGGTTGTATTTCCCAGCTCTTTCATCACTTTTCATTCACTTCTTTAAAATGGGAGTTGGGTTTTGGCTGGGAAAAATCACTGGAGGAGGAGGGACCCTGTGACTCCTGGGCTCCAGGAGGAGGTGACTGCTAGCTGCCAGATGCTGTAATGGCCGAGGGTTTGTTTTCTTTGCAGAACGTTCTAGCTGGTGCTTTGTTTGGGCCATGGCTGGGGCTTCTGCTGTGCTGTGTGTTGACCTCAGTGGGTGCCACATGCTGCTACCTGCTCTCCAGCATTTTTGGCAAACAGCTGGTGGTCTCCTACTTTCCTGATAAAGTGGCCCTGCTACAGAGGAAGGTAAGGGGAGAGGGCACAGCCGAGTACTGGGCCCCAGGAACTCACCTCATGGCCCTGAGGGGAGTGAGGGGAAGGGGTTTCCCACAGTGCTCCTCTGCCCTGCTGTGGGAGGTCCTGGGGGTCCTTCGGATGCCTCCAAGAGGCACAGACCTGGGATCAAATCCCAGCTCCGTCATTACCAGCTTTGTGACTTTGGGCAAGTTCCTGCCTTCTCTGAACCTCAGGATCTCCATTTTAAAAACAGGAACAGGGGCCGGCCCCATGGCACAGCGGTTAAGTGCGCATGTTCCGCTTCTCGGCGGCCTGGGGTTTGCTGGTTCGGATCCCGGGTGCGGACATGGCACCGCTTGGCACGCCATGCTGTGGTAGGCATCGCACATATAAAGTAGAGGAAGATGGGCATGGATGTTAGCTCAGGGCCAGTCTTCCTCAGCAAAAAGAGGAGCTCTGGCAGCAGTTAGCTCAGGGCCAAACAAAAAAAAAGCAAAAACAAAAAAAATGAGAACAGTCTATGTCCCAGAATTTACAGAATATGTAAAGTATCTAGAACAGTGCCTGGTACCAACAGATTTTCAATACCTGGAGACTCTTTCTGCTTCTTAATGGCCTTGTCTTCTTTGGCTACAGGTGGAGGAGAACAGAAACAGCTTGTTTTTTTTCTTACTGTTTTTGAGACTTTTCCCCATGACGCCAAACTGGTTCTTGAACCTCTCAGCCCCGATTCTGAACATCCCCGTCGTGCAGTTCTTCTTCTCTGTGCTGATCGGTAAGCAGCTGTGGGGTGGGTTTGAGTCTTCAGAGTTGTCATCTTGGGGGACTGCCCTGGGTTACCAGCCACACGGGCATGCCCACCTCTGAGAGCACAGGCTCCTGAAGAGCATCTTCAGGCCTCATGACCTAAAGTACTGGTTCCTGATGTCAAAGCTACTCAGGCTTGAACCTGAAAATCCATAAAAATCCTTTTGGGAAAAATAAGGATTGTTTATTCTGCAGCTGTATTTGGTGCCTAATGAGTGCCGAGCACTGTGCTGGGCCCTGGGATTAGAAATCTGTGTAAGACACACGACTTGGCCTATCGTCAGGGCTCAGTGAGTGCCTGCGGGAGAAGCAGGGCTGTGGTGGAGAAAGGGTGGGGGCGGGGGAAGGAGCAGAGCAAAGGGCTTCCTGTCTGGCTTTGGCCCCTGTTTTGATTAAGATCTGCCTTAGGAAGAGCTGGTACCAGTGAGGTTTCTTGCCTTTTGACAATTCTGTGACCTTCTGCAAGCTGCTTACCCTCAATGGACCACTTGGCCAGATGAGGGGCTGAGCCTAGAGCAGCATTTCTCAAATCATGGGCCTTGGACCACACATACCGGAATGGTAAAGTGCGAACATCCTGTCAAATCAGTGACTGTTTTCTCCACACTGGAAGTAAACCACCCTCCTTAAGCCTAAGGCAGGGATTGCCTCTCTTCAGCCTTCCTCAGAGCACAGAAGAAAAGACTACTCAGGGCTTCTAGGTCAAACATATCAAATCTGTGGTTGAGCGGCTGCTATTAATAGGGAATTCTGGAGAGACATTGAGATCTTAAATCGAAGCCGAGTCTTACATAGCTAATTCTGGTCATAGCGGCTTTCACAGCGCTTCAGTACCTCACTCAGCAGCCCGTCATGACCTCGGTGGCACAAGGCTCAAAAAGACTGGAGACCGGGGTTCCAGTCCCCACTCTGACAAGCTGTGACCTTGAGTGGTCTATGACCTTGAGGCATCATCTACTGTAGAAGAGGAATGGATTATCGGAGGGGGTCCCAAACCAGTCAGAATCTTGAGGGGGTGGGGTCAGAGAAGGTGCTAGAATGCAGATTCCTGGGCTTTCTTCCAGACCCAGGTAACCAGAATCTCTGGGGTTGGAGCCCGGGGATTGTTTTTAACAACTTCACCAGGGGATTGTTATGCAACCAGCCTCTCCAGCCACCAGGCAGACTTGGGATCCAGTGGATTTGGTGACCTCTTAGAGGCAATATAAAACATGAAAAGTAGGGGCCGGCCCAGTGGCGCAGCAGTTAGGTTCACACGTTCTGCTTCTCGGCGGCCCGGGGTTCGCTGGTTTGGATCCCGGGTGCGGGCATGGCACCGCTTGGCACGCCATGCTGTGGTAGGCGTCCCACATATAAAGTAGAGGAAGATGGGCACGGATGTTAGCTCAGGGCCAGGCTTCCTCAGAAAAAAGAGGAGGATTGGCAGTAGTTAGCTCAGGGCTAATCTGCCTCAAAAAAACAAACAAAAAAACAAAGATGAAAAGTAGTACTGCTTCTAAGAAACGTGTCTTTAGCATATGCGTACTGTAAATCTCAGTGCTGGTGCCTCTCTTTACTTTGGCTGTGGAGCACTCAGAGGCACATTTGGCTCCTCTAGCAAATGGGTAAACCTTATGCATTTTTGTACTAACTGTACTCCCTTTTTTCTTCACTCATTTTGTTGTCCCTATTTATCTTAAATTAAAAATTTATCTTGAGTATATATTTTTTTAAACCATCTTACATCCTTTGTTGAACAAGGCAGATGAATATGGGAGTGAGGAAAGAGTGGAAAAGAAGACAGGAAAGAGGTATTATGTTCAGGGGTCAAGAGTTGGGCAAAAAAACCCCACAAAACCTGGAGTCACTGTTGTGAATTCCTGGTGACATTTCTGAAAGGGGATTGTTTTTCATTTCCTGCTCACCAGTAACAGGCTCTTTCCCTTTTTTTCTTCCAGGTTTGATCCCATACAATTTCATCTGTGTGCAGACAGGCTCCATCCTGTCAACCCTTACCTCTCTGGATGCTCTTTTCTCCTGGGGAACTGTCTTTAAGCTGTTGGCCATTGCCCTGGTGGCCTTAGTTCCTGGAACTCTCATTAAAAAATTTAGTCAGAAAGACCTGCATTTGAATGAAACAAGCAGTGCTAATCATCTAAATAGTAGAAAGGACACGTGATCTGGAGTTTTTGGTTGCCACGTCCCTGGACTCTGTTATAGTTTATTTGTGTAATGAGTGTGGTCCTCTAAAGCCCCTCATTGTTTGTTAACTATTCTCGACAGGTGATTTGGACTGTTCCTGTGTGTGCAGTGTCTTGTCGTAAAGGACACTCTGCTCTAGAAGATGAATTAGATCAGGTTCTCAAACGCGTCCTGACTTAAGAGGATACTCTGCGAAATGGAGGGCCTTCTAGAAATCCTGTTTATATTTTACCGAGTAACAAGGAACTCAGGATAGTCTGTTGTATTTGCCTCCCGCCAGCCCTGAGCTGCCTTGGGAGAGCACGCCGATTTGCCCTGAGCTGCCTTGGGAGAGCACGCCGATTGTCCAGAGTGCCACATCTGCAGAGTGATGGGCTGTTGTGACAGTGTTCTCCTGTTAAGTCCCTGGCGGATGTTATTAGTGTCAATGATGACATGTGAACCCACATCGCTGACATCACTCTTCACCTTGTTAGTCTCTTAATTGTGTTTCTTTGTACTTTTTTGCTGATGACCTACCTCATCCATAAACCAAGGGAAATAAGCTGAGGAACTGCATAGAACTTCCACATACAGCTCAAATGCACAATGATTTCTGTGATGCTCTTTGTGTTCAGACACAGTGATGTTACCATGTATCTCACATCTATTCTTTGTTGCATGTCCTGACCATTAAGCTGATTGCAAACAGACTATTAAATATGAATGGAGCAACCTCTGTATGTTACGGATATGTTCTGGAGAAATTCTTACCCATCTGGAAAGGGCAGAGCCAGGCCCTTCACTCACTGAACCAAATGGGGGTGAGGAGGTGGCCAACTGGACTTGAAATATGTGGCTCTGTGTGTCCTGGAGTAGATAGGGAAGGTGACATGAGAGCTTTTCTACACTATTGCAAGTGTGTGTCCTTTGCCCTTTATCAGGGTTCGTAGATTTCTCTCTCTCCCTCCTCTCCCATGATTTTGCAACAACGTGCCTTATCAGTTGTGAGTTTGCAGGCAAAGCAGTTTCCCAAATAAATGGATATAAATGTTCTGTGTGGTGTGTGTTTGTACGTGGTGCTTTCAACTCCCCTTGCCAGTGGGAATCAGCATTGGCTGAAAATCAGACAATCCAAAATGGTATCTTAGCTTCTTACCAATGTTATTCTTAGGAAGCCAGATTTTCATTTTTACCTTTTCCTCTCTATGCTCACTTTATAGTTGGTACTCATGACAGAAGCGTTGCTGTATGATGGGCAGCAGGAAAGCTTAGGGAAGAAGCCAAGTTCTGTCTAGACTATGACAGAATAATCAAGAAGAGACTGTAACAAAAGACAACGATGGTTGTCTCTTCCATTGGTGGATGTGTCTGATGAGAGAGCTGCAGAAACCAGCTTTCCCCATCACCTATTTTTTGGCTGCAGGAAATGCAGTCATGTAGTCTTCCTTACTCTAAAGTTCTGACACGCTGAGACTTGTGAAGGCAGCTCTCAGGACACAAACAGTACCTTTAGGAAAAGACAGGACCAGAAAACAGTGAAGTACACTTTGTTTAATTCCATGCATTTGTTTGCCTTGATAGTCACTCTTGTTCTGTGGCTGTACAAATTGTTCAGTACAAAGAGGGAGCCAGCATCAGAAACCAACACGTGGAGCGGGGAACTAACAAGACCGGAGACCACAGGGGAGACAGGTGAGGGAGTTCATTTGGAGACTTAACCACAAAAAAGAACTTAATTTGCTCCAAGTTGAAAGGAACTCAAATTACTGCAATAAAGAATCAAAAGTGGGTCTTCTCACTTCCAGAGTCTGAGAAGTGGTCACTGTGGAGGTGGAGAGTGACTGGGTGATGTGGTCAGTACGGGATGGCTTCCTAACAGCTTGCATGTTCTGGCTGGGCTTCCCTCTGGCCTGCAACCATTGGAGGACTCTGTCTGCCTGGTCACTGGGCAGCAGCCTGGGGCCTTGGGCCAGCGTTCCCCTGAGTGCTGCGAAGTGGCTCGAGAGAGGCCTGGGATTCTGCCAGAAGTTTCCTTACAGTGGCCTTGCCATCTGCTTGGGGACTGGCCTCTGTGAAATGCTGCCATCATGCTCTGGTCATGTGACACTTAACAAAAGCCTTAACCCAACCCCTTTGGAGTCACCCTGCTCAGAGCAGTGATTTCAGAGCTCCCCTCTTCTGCCACCTGTCCCTGAGAAGTGTTCAGGTTCCACAAGGTCCTCCACTTGGCAGCCTAGTTCACTCCAGTTGAATGGGCGCTTGCAGTATTGGTGTAACATGCAAATAAGCAGACCAATGTGATTCTTACGTGCTAGTCTGTGAGGTTGGTAACATTGGTGGAGTGAGTATACTAGGACATTTTATTCTATGAAATCAGCAAAGAAGAAAAATCTTGCTGCCTGGAAAGGCACTAAATTCATACTGACAGTACAAGTCTTAAAAAGAATGTCACACTGTTTTGGTACATTAGTCTCAGAGTCTAAGGAAGAAGCAAGTATCTGGGACTTAGCATTAACTTTTTGTTTATAGACGGTGAGGGGGGAACACGCTCACTTAACACAACGAAATGATGTAAATGAAGACACAGTCTGAAATTCAATCCATTAGTGATTGGAGATTATTCAATTGGAATTGTAGTCCAAAAGGGCGGTGGGTGGAGGCAAGTGGCCTTTTTCCTGCCAATGGTGCTGTCCTGACAGCCACAGGTTGGGATCCATTGGTGCGATCCTGTCATTCTCCCGTCAAGGCTCACTCAAAATCTCACACCACCTTTAAGAAATTAATTATAAGCTTAGAGCTGGGACGGCAGACAGATCTCCCCTTGCACGCCAATTCCAATCATGTGGTAGTTGTTGCTCCAAGTGCTGTGTTGTGAGAGCTTCTGAGGCTGTGTCCGGGCTCAGTGGAAAGAATATGTTGATCAACAAATAAGGTCAGTCTTGAGTGTTTACAGTGGACATGGTAGATGGTGGTATGTCATGGTATTTTGGCTTCTGGCTTAGTGGAAAATCAAAACAAAACATAGTATACTATACTGCAGAGCAAGGCGGGAATTCCTGGGATTCCAAAAATTATATTCTATTTTGGAGAATTCAGTTCCAGGAAGTTCAAGTAGGAACATTTTAAGGGGGAAAAATTGAGACATAAAGGCATGGAAAGAGAGTAAATCATTTGATCAATAAGGATGCATTCATACTGAAAGGAAGTCAATGCTCCCCAGTGGGGGAGGGCATTTAAAATTGGGTTGGCATCAAGAAAACCCCAAACCATCAAATCCATTATTTAGAGTAAGAGGAAAATTTAGCACAATGAGGTCCTGAAATAGATGTCCAATACTTTTTAAATCCTACTAAAAATATCCTTCATTCTAGAAGGATGAATTTGTTGATACTAAAGTTTTTAAACATCCAAACTTCAAGTAGGTCTTAACCAAATTATCTCACAACAGAGCTAGTTTCTTCGCCTTTCTGAGTAGGAGTTCCACAATCTTGCAAATAAGTCTAAACTTTAGCGGTGGGAAGGTCTATTATAATTTCAAAGTGGATGTAGGCTTTTCAGTCCCTCTGCTAAGCAATGTTAAGAGGAATTGTTATTCAGAGGACATGATCTAGAATGAGATGAAAATCAGAACCAATGTTCATCTGCAACACAAATTAAAACTCATTATCTTTCAGTCAGTCAAAAACAGATGCTAAATGAATGTGGGCATTCATCCCAAGGGGGTTAAACCTTCAATCAACAATGAAGCTTGAAATCAGTCCTGTGAGGTTCCTTAAAGCACTGTTACACAGTTATCAGGACTGAAGAATTAGCTCTTAAATTCCCTGAGCTCTTAATTCACCACTCTTCAGCTGACCGTAGAGTTATTCTCAAAGAACACACACCAATTCAAAATTGTCCTGGTTAGCTCAAGGCAGGCAGCGAAGGGCAAGGCCCGGATACAAAGGCATTTCTCTTTTTAACCTAAAGACACTGTTCTTCTCTGAAGCCTCTAGTCACTTCTACTAAAAAATAAAATGTTCACTGTGGAACTTTATTCAACTCTTGACAATACAGTGACTGATGATTCAACACTGTCTATTACTCGAACATGTTCATAAAAGTGAATCCAGATAGGTATATGGCATTATCATGACAGATAGTCAAGATGGAAATTTAAAGAACCTACCAAAATAATGAGGTATCAGGTGTGGGTTTTCTAGGAAGACCATCACTGAAAGGTGTAAGACAGATGTTGACCCTCGTGTTTCTCTTTTGCCACTAGGTGGGCAAGAACTGGACAAACTGAAGTGTCAGTGTTTTATGTTGGACAGAAAGAGGACACAGTTGTCGGCTCTCTGTAACAAACCAGAGAGATTCACAGTACAGTGTGGTCCAAAGTCCGAGGATGGAAAATATGGACTTTCAAGGTACTTCTCCAGCCCTATGATCCTCTAAGTTGACTAGGCCTCATTCTAGAATTTCTCTAGTCTTGTCATGGGATCACATCACAGCTAGGCATTTTATGTCATGCCATATATATATATATGAAGATAGATAGATAGATAGATATATCTATCTATCTTCATATCCTTTTTTTTTTTTTTAGTTTCTTTGCTACTCCCAACTAGGAGAAAAAAGGTTGGTTTTGTGGGATCCATCTGGCAGGATGGAGATTACAAACTATGCTGCGAGTTCTTGAAACGATCTGACCCATGGGCCCCCTGCAGAAACTGTCCAGGTCTGTTCCTCTCAGGGCATTAAATAATTCTCTTTTTGCTTCTAATATAGTCCCATGATTTTATTTCTTAAGAAACTTGAGAAAGTTTACAGCTTTTGAAGTCTTTGTCCATCCACTCAGTCATCTGCCCAGCCAGGAGCTTTCCTGATCAAGTCAGAATCACAATGTATCCACTGGGCGCCAGGGCAGAACGCTCATCCTCAGATGATTGTAGTTGTACACAGACAACGAGAGGATGAATACCAGGGAGCTTCCAAATGGCAGTTCTATTTTCATTCCATCATAAAAATCATAAAAATCCATAATAATTCATGGTTAGCAATAAACACAATCATTGTACTATACCGTAAACCATACCTTCTGATCGACAGAACATGAGAATAATAATTATAAAATAAAATAACAATGATAATAATGCCATAACTTAAGATCTTTCATGTAGTCCAGCTACAGAATTTATACAAAATGGAATAATTTAATGCAAACAATACTGCTCTCTGTATAAGTTAAACATTTTCCTTCATCCTACCTAAGAGCTATAAATTATAGACACTAAATTTTAAATCAATTTTCAACATAAAGTGTAAACAAATGGAGGGGATCAAACAAGCAAAAGGAGCTGCTCTATCTTCCCTCCTGCTTTCCTTTTTGGCTGATGCAATCAGTGAAACCCAGAGGAGGGCAACGTTTTCATCTGCGTTGGAAATGGTTTAATACCTGTATGTCAGTCTTTCCAAATCCAGTATGATGTGGCGTCAGAGAGTCTAGCCATCTTCTTCAGGTCTTGAGCCTAGGTAGGTTGTTTGACAGTAACCCATCTTGGAGACAGAGACAGGAACTAGGCCAACATCTGTTTTTATATAAAATATTAGATAAAAATGTCCTTAAAGCCGAGGCACCATGAAGTACCTTGGGATGCTTTTCAGAGCCCATGACCGTGGAGACAGGAAGGACCTCATGCCTTGGACAATGTAAACTCTTTCCAATCGCTGCTCAGCATCACTTGTTCTTTCCATAAATTTTCAAATCCAATTATTCAAAACTGCATCGAAGCAAAGTGAACTAAAATACATTTTACAAGTAGCAATTAACAAAAATGCTATTGTGGCGGGAGAGAGGTTGCGTTTTGCAAGTTGCTTCTTTTGCCTTTCTTCTGATAGTGGTAGCCAGTCACTAAAGCTTCCAGGATAGAATGTATTAATGAGTAAAAACAAGGGGAATGGCTTGGGATTGGACACTGGACAGACTCACACACATCCTAGCTGCCTTCAAAGTCTGTTGTCCGGTTTAAATCAATATGACTCTGGTAGACAAGCAGCTTGGTTCCAGGGAGGGTTGACCCCATCTTCTCCATGTAGCCGAACTGAGACATTCTGAGAAGGTATTTCCTCAAATCCCACAATTGCTTTTCCAGCACTGTTGTAAATTTCCTTTCTCTCTTATCCTTCTCTCCTCAGGCCCACCCCTCCTCCTTTTTTCCTAAATGAAGTAGCAACAGGTGGAAAGGAAATAGGCTACAAGAAAATGGCACTTGAGTCTGAAAAATTAACATATTGGTCAAGGTAACACATTTGTCAAGGTAATGACAATGACAGCATTGAAAGGGAAGTATTTGTCAAGGACAAGGTTTGACATTAACTGTATAAGTCTTATGACCAAATGCTGCTTAAAATTTTAGAAATGAAATCAGCTTCCACGTACACAGTTTTCTTTTTCCTCCTAGAGGAAGTATATGCCCTCAAAGACCTTGGGTGCAAATATCTTGTCACCAAACTTTTCTAGGTCATGTTCATCACCCATCTGGGTAAGCTGGTTGAACTTAATGTGGTCTGTTCACGAATTACCTAGAATTGCTTTTCTTTTGCCCTTCTTTGTTTTCTAAAATGCTCAATATGTCTTGCTCTGGCTCTTCTTCAGTCACTTACGGCCAAAAGGACTGGTCCCCTGTTCAAGTAGCAATAATACCTCCTGGCCCCACCAGTTCCCAAGGATGTTGCTCCTAACTTCCACTTCTTTCGTTTCATTCTTCCTTTCTTTCTCTCTCTCTCTGTCTTTTTTTTTTTTGCAAGAAATTATTGTTTCTCTCTATATATCATATATAGTTCACTCTTTACAGTACAAAGTGTTAAAATGTCAAACAAAAATAAATATCAATGTTACAGTAGCTAGAATATTCAATAAAATAGATCCCTGCCATTCTTGATTGAAATGTTCGTGAGACTTAATTTCATTTGGATATTTTTTTCCAGAGATTTGCGAAGTCTCATGTTCCTGTTATTGCAGCTCATTTCTAGGGGGAAGAAAGATAGGGCAGCTCTCTTCCTAGCCAAAAAAGCAGGGAGAGAGTGGGAAGAGTCTGGGTTGGGGTGGATTTGAAATGCCAGGGAAGTGAGGAGATCTTCAGGATGGGTATTCTTTCATTACCAAGTAGCAGAGCTGTAGTGTTTATTGGTCCTAACTGTGGCATCAGAACACTCTCCATCTGAAGAGTCACAGTCCGATTCTTCAAACTGCATAGGATTCTGCAAAGTGAGGACAAAATAAAACAATTTATTTCTGCATTTACTGAGTAAACGTATATTGAACACCTCCCACACCACAGGTACTGTGCTGAGTTGCTGGGTAAGTGGGCTATGAAGATAAGTGAGACCAGGTCCTTTCCTTGTGGGGCTTCTGGAGAAGGAAGACACATAATGATGATGTTGATGATGACGATGACAATTATAACAGTACCAGCACCCCCCCCAACTTATATAGCATTTACTATGTTCTAGACACAGCCAGCCGTAAGTACTTTATATCTATTAATCCATTTAATCCTCACAACAACCCTATGAAATAGATGCTGTTATCATACCCATTTTACAGATAAGGAAACTGACCTACAGAGAGGTTAAGTGGCTTGCCCAAAGTCACACGGTAACTAAGTGGGAAGGCTAAGGCTGGGATTTGCATCTAGGCAGTCAGATTCTAGGGTATACACTTTCAACCGCTATGCTATCCTGCCTCTCAAAAGGCACTGAATGCACTATAGTGTTACATGTGCTATGACAGCATTGTCCAGGGGACAGTGGGACATGGAGGAGGGAGGCTCATGTCCTTAACCAGGTTGGGAGAGGGGGTCGGGAGAAGGTGATGTGTGAGTTAAATCTTGGAATGAAGGGTTCCTGAGCAGTTTAATGTTTGTGCCTCATTTGGTAGCATGGCCCGCATTTCAGGGAGCTCCATTGATCTCTGTCCTTCTACTTACTTCATGGAGGCAGTTGTTTTATCTTATATACTAAATGATAAATATAAAGGCCCTAGGGACTTGAGCATGTTCTAACCCAAAGGAGCTATAGGGAGGGAAAAGTGATGAGAGGAGAAGGGAAGAGAAGCCCCACCTCATAGCCACGTTCCTCCGCACACAGCTTGCCTAGAGACATCTGTGTCTTCACGCGGCGCACAGCACACTCCTTGTCAGAGAGCCCATCCGAATGTGAGGATATCTCAATGGGGATCTCCGGCGTCTGGGACAGCAGCTCGTCTAGTTTCTCCGCCAGGTGGTCTTCAAGTTTATCTGCTAACTCATCAGGACTGTTTGAGTGGTCACTGGTATTTCCCTCCTCTCCATCAGACACAGAGAAATTCTCAGAGCTAAAGGTTGAATATGACTGGCAGCTGCTGATACAGCGATGGGGCCTAGAACCACAAAGAACCAGAGGAACTTCATCACAGGAACAACTACTTTCCTTTCCTTGTCTGTCAATCATAGCTTTGGTGCGAGGTCATCTCGTTTTTTTCCTGCCCCTGAGGGAGAATCAAATCCAGATAGGTAGAAACTATTTAACTTTAAAGCAACAGAGAAGGAAATGTGAATTTCCCTTTTCATTTGGTTTACATGTTTATGTGGCCAAACACTACACTCCAAAGCTGATGGCTACCAATGGTTTTTAAAAAAATTGGCTGGTCTAATTATCCTGTGTACACGTATGCATGGTATGGAAATGTTCAAATTGAAATTATGCTTCTTATTCATAGAATCCTGGGTTCTTACGTGAAACAGACTTTGGAGATTCTCTGGTCTGACTCATTTCCCAGATCAGATAACTGGAGCCAGAGAAAAGTGACTTGTTCCAGGCCACACCATCAGAGAAGGCAGAGCTGCAGCTTGAGCGAGGTCTACTCACAGGCCCCTCGGAGTCCTCTACCTCCCTCCCCCCACAGCTGCAGGTCCCATTGGGCATGGCAGCCCTGGAAGGCTGTGTGCCCTCACCACCCCCGTCCACGGACCCCCCAGCAGGAATAAGCTTGGAAGGAACTCTCATTGTGCAGCTGGGGACACTCCCCAGCCAGTGAGTGGCTCATTCCAGCTAACAGCTGGGTTTAGCTCCAATGAGGCAAAGCTTGGGGCAGGGCTGGGGGAGGGGGAGATTTGTAAAAGTTCCTCATTTCTTTCCCATTGTTTATAAGTAGCCTAGCAAATAAGAATGCTGTTAGCTTATACTGGTTTTGAAAACAAAACAAACAAAACAAATAATAAAAGAAGACTGCTCTTTTCCTCTGCCATTGTCTCATCTTTCTGTATTTCTTAGTGCAAAGCAATTTGATGGCTATGATCTGATCCTGGCAGATGTTTAAGCCAGGTGATGGGCTGGGGGTGGGGGGATCAAGGACGCATGGAAAGAAGATGAGGGAGCCCAGGTAGGAAAGGGAAGTTAAAGTAGGACACAAAGCTGATGATCCAGAAGGGAGACAGGGAGAAGAATGTTATAATGCAAAAAGCAAAACCATGTGGTAAGAACATAAATATAATTTGCATTATGGCAAAAATAAAGGTGAGAAGGCGTTAGGTGTCCTGAGCTCATGGTGTGTCATAGGAACAAAAGCTGGAAGTAACATAATTGTGATGCCAGCAGAATGAGTTCAGAGAGTGAAAAGACATTTTACTCAGGCTCAGTCTCGCTGCACAGGAGAAAACATAGTGTCCAAGCAGACACTAAGACAGCAATAATGACATGGCAGGAACAGCTCAGGGGATGAGAACAGATTACAATTTTGTGCACAGCGTGGGGACCCAGAGTACAACTTACCAACAGACTAGGAGTCCCTTGGTTTGCCGAGAATTCCTCTTTCTGGGTAGGTACACAAACCTCCCTGGGGATTCTTAGAGCCCTACTCTTCAAGGGAATGTCTATTAGCAGAAAAGCCCTCCTGGGACAAAGAAAACTACCTTCCTTACTTCTACTTAGGAGCAGCTCTATTCTAGAAGTAGGCGGGTGTGGTCCTTTTTTAATCCTACAAGCCAAGTTACCATCTCTTGGCTAAATAGGAAGTTATTCCTAAGACTCTGTTGAGGAAGAGTCAACTCATCTAACTATAATTAATTTGAGGTATAAAATTCAAGGCATGGAGAGTGCTATGGACTGAACTGTGTCCCTTCCTCCCCCGCCAAATTCATATGTTGAAGGCCTACCCCCAGGTGACTGAATCTGGAGCTTCGGTCTTTGGGAGGTAATTAAGGTTAAATGAGGTCATAAGGGTGGGGCCCTAATCTGACAGGACTCTGCCTGATAAGAAGAAGATCTCTCTCCCTTTTTCTGTCTTCCTCGCCATGTAGGACACAGCAAGAAGGCTGCTATCTGCAAGCCAGGAAGCTAGTTCTCACCAGGAACCTTTATCTTGCATTTCCCAGCCTCCAGAACTGTGAGAAATAAATTTCCATTGTTTAAGCCTCTCTGTCTGTGTTATTCTGTTATGGCAGCCCGAGTAGACGAATACAGAGAAACCAATAGAATTACCCCCAAAACAGCATGGCCATCCCTCATAAATTGCCCGCTATATTCTCAATTGTAACCTTGAATGTGTACTTATGCTCCTCATCTTGAAGTTCCTCTGAAATGAATTCTGATGAACTTGGATCTGCTGTGCATAACCAGCTGCCAAAATGTGGTGATGGGAAACCATGAACACAGTGAGTTCAAATTTCCCTATAAGGTGGCTGTTAGTGACCTGTGACTGAACAGGAAGTGTGGCAAACTCAGGATCTTCCCCCATTACACTGAAAGCAATCACATGTGCTTGTTGGTTTTACCTCTGTCTCCGTGGAAATTCAACTTCGCTGTCCACTTCTCCTTCTTCCTCTTCTGAGGAGTCATCTCCACTCTGAGAACAAGGAGAAAAGTTTGATTTCTCTTTCTCACACACACATACACACACACACAGTTCTTGTAAAAGATTTAATTATCATCAAAAGACACTGAGTAGCAGCTTGCTAAGGGTCATTCACTCATTTGGCAACTTTTCCTGGGTGTCCATAATGACAGACCTGTACTAGATACTGGAAGACACACAGAACTGAGTAAAACGTTATCTTTGCCCTCAGGGAGGTGAAGGCTCCATGAAAATGTCCAGAGGTGCGTGATGGAGAGGGGAAACTAGAGGTCTTGGATTTTGGGGTGATCTCCTGTAATCATTGTCATTAGTGGTTCCAGACTCAATTGACATAGAGATTCCACCAAGAAGTGATCTGTCAGTTCTTCAAAGCCCAACAACTTTTCCCCTATTACTTACCAATCACTTTTTCACTATTATATTTATTATGTGTGTATCACCTCCACTACTAAGACATACATTATTTGAGGGTCAGACCATATCTTATATTGTATTCCTATTTTACCATTAATACAATGCTGCATACAAAACAGGTGCTTAGTACATTATTGAGTCAGCATGTTGGCAGATATAAGGGAGCTCTGGTTGGGATGTCTGAGGCCTTGTGATTGCCAGGGCTCCGTGGTTGATCTGGAAGGGCAGGGCAAGTGTCCTGTCTGAGAAGATGAATCTTCCCTTACAGGGAAGATTCCAACTCTCTTCAAGGGCATAAGAACAGCCACACTAAGATCAACTGTCCTTAACCACAGCATCGTGATGCACTGGATAGCTACAATCCCTTGTGAGGTGGGTATTTGGGTCCAAGTAATGGTATCAAAGATTGAGGATAATTTACTTTTAAAGTCAGTTGTAAAATACTGTCACTCTTATCCATGTGTATTCTGATAAGCTTTTTGAGTAGGAAAGACAGGGATGAAGTTACCTGGCTGAGATGAGCACTTTACCCTAGGAGTACCTGTGGGAGTGTATCTCAGGAAAGAGAAGTTGAACTGCTCTGTGGGAGAATGGTTCCAATGAAGCCAAATGTATAAGGTGTGTGTTTTGTGGCCTGCAGACCCATAGATGGCATCAGGATGATTCAAAGATACATGTTACTTGGCAGGGGACCAGGGAATGGAGTGATTCCTAAAGGGTGCAGGGCTTCTTTGTGGGATGATGAAAATATTCTAAAATTGGTTTTGGTGATGGTTGCACAACTCTGTGAATAAAAGCACTAGTTGTACACTTAATGGGAGAACTATATGGTACATGAATTATATCTCGATAAAGTTGTTATTAAAAAAATACATGTTATTGGCCATAGGTGTAGTGGGAGCAGAGAATGGATTAACCCAAATTCACTGCACCACCTGAAATGCAATTTAACATCTGAGAATTCTTAGTCAGCAGCAGCGGCACTGTATGTGGGGGAGGAAATACAGTTCTGACAGCAGCCCTCAGCTTCAACTTCTTTTCTATTAAATGTCTAGTTGACCAAAACATGTTCATTTACGTTTTAGACTCTTTCATTCCTTCAACTAAACTCCTAATGAATGATGAGATGAAAGAATACTTCATATTGACCGTTTACCAGGTACTAAATACTTTTCATACATAATCTTATTTTTAACTTATTAGCAAGGCGAGGTTACATTTTTGGAAGGTTGCTATGTGCCAGGCCCTGTTCTAAATGCTTTATATTAATTAACTCATTTAATCTTCACATCAACCAGTGAGACAGCATCCACTATTGGCCTCATTTTATAGACAAGGACACCAAGGTTCATAGAGGTTCTAAGTGGAAGAGCCTGGCTTTGAATGCAGGTCTGCCTGACTCCCAAGCTCGTGCTGCTCTAACCACTGTAGAAGACTGCCTCCCAGCTAATAAACCCTAGGCAGCCAGTGGGTGAGGAGGAGAGGAACAGGATTCAATGACTGAGAACTGGCTGGGTCATGAGGGTAATGTTTTCCAAAATATACTGTGAAGTATGGTGAAATGAGTGAGGGAAATGCTGGATTACACAAGGTTACTGCATGATTTCTCAAAGCCTAGGATTTGTTACCATGCACTGGGAATCTCCTGGAGGGGACGGAAGATACTGCTTCCCAAATGGGTTTTATAATGCGATCTTTCCTTCTTGCAACATCCCTCAGGACTAGGCTAGGGTAGTGGTTTCCAAACTATTTTGATTACATTTCCCCAATACCTGGTTATTTATCTATTTATAAATTATATACATTTGAATCAGTCCCCTGGGTCAGCAGTTCCAAAGTGTATTCCCATGTCCATCACTGAAGCAGTGTTGAAAGAAAGTGTTTAAAGGAAAAGAAACTTCTGCTTATGCTTTTATCTCATCCTTTTACAAAATGCATATTTTATGTATGTTTTATAGTGCAAATAACATGAGAGGCTCTGACATTCCTGGAAGGCAGTGACACACACAGCTGTTGTCACTACAGCTCACCTTTTGAAGGGGCCTTGTTTTTCGAGGTAGCATTGGGGGGGTGATGTGATGAGGGATGCCAAGGGAGGATGCAGACCGACAGCCGTTGAATTCGTTTTCTTCCATTTTCTCAGAACCTTGGGCATTTTCTGAGAGGGTATTGTGTGCTGGTGACTTGAAAAGGTCGGGGCTCCTCCCCACTGGCTCAGCAGAGGGTAGGTCTAAGGACCCACACTGTTCTGGCCTGCACTGGAGGCAGGGGTCATAAGGGTCAGCCTGACAACAGTCCCAGGGGCCAGCCTGGCCGTCGTCAGGCTCAGAACTTCTCCAACAATCTGCTGCCATGGCTGTGGAGATGAGGTCAGGGCTAGAGCCAGGCAACTGTCTTTGAGCATGGTTGCTGAGTGGGCTCCGCAGGGCTGCTGCTGGGCCAAAATACCTCAGGTTGTTGGCGCAGGTTGCAATGTCCTGTCCGTGCATATTGAGTCTGGGATGGTGACTCTGAGACGTGGCAGGAGGGGGTTGCTGGTATTGCTGCTGCAGAGGATTATGGTGATGGGGAGAAGGGTATTGGGATTGAGCCTGGTCTAGATAAGTGGGATGGGCTGAATTTTCCTGGGCTGGCTGGCTTTTCAAGATTGCTGCAAAGTCACTATGGCTGCCTCTGCTGTTCCCTCTGCGGTGGCGTGGTTTGCTGCGATACCGGCTCTTGTTGCTTGAGGTGGACATTTTGGGACTTCCGGACAAAGGGGATGCAGTGGGAGCCACCTCCATACTGGGGATACCTTCAGATCGTAACAGATCTGGCCTGGGAGAAAAGAACAAGTTTGGTTTTAAACACATGAAAACAAATTCAAGTTTGGGGAAATGTATCCCAAGCTTTAAAATACACATACCCTTTGAGTCAGCAGTCACACATTCAGGGATTGATCCAATGGAGATAATGGATGTGCACAAAGATGTGTGTTTGAAGATGTTATATTACAGTATTGTTTAAAATAGAAAGTTAGAAACAACCTAACTGTCCCCTTATAGAGGATTCCCTTTATTCCTTTTGGATTTTATTCTGTGCCCCACTAGCCAAGGTACTCAATCTCTTTTAAATTCTAATTCTGTCCTACATGTTTCTTGATCTCTTCCTCATAGTATCAGCTATCAGCCTAGTGCCAATAGGCAAGGCATAGGCATGGCTGTTTGCCCACAATCACAAATCTGTCTGATGATGGATCTGGATAGATCCCACGGGGAGTCACAAAGGACAGAGGTCTGGTACCAGAGGAGGAAACCTCAGGTTAATTAGGCAAGAGGCTAAATTCAGGGAGTTTGGTCTAGACGGTCTCCTTGAAGGCTAGGATTATGTCACATCCATCTTTGTACGTGAAGAACACTAGCAAAGAGTCTTGCTCATAGTAGGTACTCAAAAAATGTTTAAAGGGGTGAGGGAAAGGGGTAAGGGGAGAAGAAGGGGGAAATAGTACACAGCCCAAGAGGCTGAGCAGAGCCAGCAAGAGAAGGGCTCACGAGGAGTGACGCTGGCCTTCTACCATGCTCCTAAAGGGAGGAGGTCCTCTCACAGCCATATTTTCGAGTGCCCAGTGGGCCGGTCATGCCCTCCTCGTCCTCTCTACCCCTGCAGTAGTCCCTGAGACTCTTCTATGCAAGCCCTAGGGTGTCCCAGACCTTGCCTGGAAACCACAGATACAGTCCTGCCTCCACCCTATGTGATGAGGAGCCCAAAGCCCAGCTGAAGTGGCCTATAGTCTCACAGCCCATTACTGGTAGAATCCAGACAAGAAGCCTCTCCTAACTTCCAGTCTGGCTTATTGGATAGTCAAAGCAGAGCTTGAAAGTGCATACAGATTACTTGGGAGCTTGTTAAAATGATTGGGTAGGCCTGAGATGGGGCCTAAGAGTCTGCATTTCTAACACACTCTCAGATGATGCTGAACTGATGACCACACTTTGAATAGCCAGGGCTCATAGGAAATTAGCAGGCATTAGGCAGTAGGAGATGGGTTTCTCTTTTCCTTCAGGAGAAGTACAGTTAAAGCCTTGTCTTAGCACAGCGGTTCCAGGTGTTACTGGTTTATGAGAAGGTGGGTAGAGTATTGTGCTGCCATCAGCAGTGTCCTGTGTCGGATTCACAGTTCTATGGTCAGCTGGCCAACTTGTGCCACAGAGGTATCTGGATTGAGGAGGCCCTGGGGCTTTTACTGAGGCAAGACAGCCCTCCAAGGCCCAGTAAGTGGCATCTACCTACACAGTGACTGGCTAGGGTGGGCTCTATAAGAGAGCTGAGGTGAAAGTGTCACAGTCAGGTGAAGGCTGCTTTTATTGAAGCTGGCAGTGACAAAATCACAGAATAACATTGATATGGCACTTCACAGTTTACAAAGCACTTTACAACATATAAAGTACTTGCTTCCTACTATTTCAATATCCATTTTACAGATAAGGGCACTGAGGGATCATAGAGGTTAATTGGCTTGTGTCCATTGCAAAGCTAGTAAGTGGCAGAACTCATAACTTGAATGCAAGTTTCTGGACACCAAGGCGTAGTTCTTTCCCCATTCCAAGCTTTCCTTATTATGAGGCATTTAAACTATCTTACTGGACTACACTCACTTGTGACAGGCTTGGTGGATCCATAACTGAACTCTGACTATCTTCTTTTTGGTCCCTAACCAAATACAAACTGAAACCTAGGAGAAGGGTGGAGGATGGGTTTCTCCTCTCTGATCTGCTCAGAGGTCACTGGACTTCTGACTTCATAATCAATGGACTGTCCAAATAATCCAAAACTTCAATCCTTCAAGGGCCAATCAACTGAAAGCACAACTCTTCACAGCTCTAATACCCACTCCAGGTTGCCTTCTGGACAGTTCAGCTAGCATGTTGACTAAACATCTACTGGTGGTGTCAAACTCTTTCAAACATATTTCTCACAGCCAAAATAAAAGTAAACATGAGCTCATATTTTGAAAAATTAAACTATTTTCTTCCCCAGTGCTCTTAGTTTTAGCTGTAGGCAGAGCGCAGGGGAAAGCCAGCAGGTGGACTCCATCCCTAACCAGTACACCAAAGAAAGAGGTGTTGGGATTCCCAGAGCATTTTGCCAGATGCCCTCTGAAAACCATTTCTCAGAACTTGACCAGAAGATGGTCAGGCATGGTAAATAAAAGCAAAATTGGAATTATTCCATGTAGTTCCTCATTAGTAGTTTAGATTTAGCATGATAGATTTAGTCATGCTATGGTAGAATGGCCACCATTCTGAAAGCCTTAAATACATTTTGGGTTGCATTTTCTCATTACCTTTACTTTTATTGCATTTAGCTCAAGTCTCACTGTTGGGGCCACACCCCAGCTTTAGGGCTCTTTCTTTCCTTTACATTAACTTAGGATGGAATCAAACTCTCCATTGTTTGGGAGGAATGAGGCTCTGGTAGAGGTTGGTAATAAAAACTGACTGGAAGAGCATTCCAAGATTAAACTAACATAAGGAAAATGTGTTATAATTAGGGGAAAGGGCAATCTTTTTTTTTTTTTTAACTATTTAAAAACCTATTTTTTGAGCACCTATAATTTGCTAGGTGATTTCACATGTTATCTTATTTAAACTTCACAACAGTCCATGCAGGAGTGGAATGATGGGAACCATATGGTTCAATGCAGGTCATTATCAAAGCCTCTGCCTTTGATTTTGGTGTTGGATTTACAGGCACTTACTACGTTATTAAAAAGAACTAACTAAGTGAATAAATAAAAATGGGACATGCCTGGACCAATGTTGAATAAACCAAGAATTATAGTTAACCTACTTCTGTGCACTAGGGATCAAAAAAAGAAAAAGAAGGGGCCCAGCCCCATGGTCGAGTGGTTAAAGTTCTGTGTGTTCCACTTCGGCAGCCCAGGTTCGCAGGTTTGGATCCTGGGTGTGGACCTACTCCACAGATATTGGCTCAGGGCTAATCTTCCTCAAGTAAAAGAATAGGAAGATTGGCAATGGATGTTAGCTCAGGGCAAATCTTCCTCACCAAAAAAAAAAAAAAGAAAAGAAAAAGAAATTTCATGTGCTAGATTTATATCATTTTACCCAAGGGGTTGAAAGAGGTCAAATGACATGGCCCAAATCACACAGCTTATAATAGACAGAGCTGGGATTTGAATTCAGGTCTGTCTGGCCCCCAGTTTATTTCTCTTTTACTATTCCATGCTAAGACAATGAATATCTATGCCTCAGATAGTAAAAACTAGATTTCTTGACTTCATGGTGCACACTCTCTCACCTTTCTGCCTGTTTTATCTAGAGGCAAGTGTACTAATGATGAAGAATAGAGTGGCCACACCCACCATCCTCTGATAATGTATCTTGAGGGGGATATTTTCCCATTTATCTGCACAGTAGGTTGGTGCAGGCTCCCACCGTTTGGTCGGCATCCCCGGTTTGTGAGGCACGCCTTTCCTCTTCATGAGTTTCTCCATGGCGTTAGGGTGGATTATTGGACGGACAGGGTGTCGTTTGTAGGTCCCAGGATACTTCTTTTCCACTGCTTGCTCTCGCCTGCAGAATGAAAGAAAAAGCCACATCTCAATCACTGTAGACAGAAAAAAATGGGCAAGATGCTTTCCCAGGCTAATTCTACCCACAGACTCTGGCCACACCCAACGGATACAGGCTATTTGAATAATAAGGCTGTTATTTGAGTTAAAAAAGGGAAAAAAATATATACTAAATTCAAACTAATCTGACATCATTGTGCTCTTCAGCTCACCAATGGCATCAGAGCCTGACCTTCCCACCCCCTGACACACCTTGTGGGAGACTCAATGCAGTGGCAGAAGTCCTACTTATTTTCAGTTGCTGTTTTGGTCAGGACCCCAGGGTTCTTTTGTCATTATCAGAATGACCTGAAATCTCTTTCAGCAGCCACTGTACCTCCCCAGTGGGCAATAAGCTCCCACTCATCCACACCAAGCTCTTCTTGGAATGAGGACCCCTTGTCTGAGGCATTCAACAGGGTGAAAATGCCTGTCAAGTGAATGTTCCTCTATAACCAGCTTCGCAGCAACTCCATTCCACAGTAAACCTCACCAGGGCCAGGGACATGTGCACAGCACATCCCTTAAGGAATGCTGGGTGAGTGAATAAAATATCTGCCAGTTCTGAGTAGCAGCAACATGGAAGAGTGATACATTCCTGCTGATTGATGGGCCCAAATCAATAAGGACAGACCGTGGGCTGGATGCATACTTAATGAGCTCCTTCTCCCGCATTTCTAGCTGCAGCATGATGGCACTCAGTTCCATGTACAAATTATTAGCCCGCTCAAGTTTTCTCTCATAGTGTTCACGAATATCCAAAGCATGCCTATCAAAGAAAACACAGGATCAGCGAAGCTGACTAATTTGAGAGAGAAAAGAGGACAGCTCTAATGAAATAAGAATCAGGATGGTTTATCTCAAAAATATTTCTCTGAGGGCTCTCTAAATTTAAGGCTCCCTTGTCTGATGCAATGACTCGGACAAGACAGAGTGGGAGATGGGAAATCTAAGCTCTCCACTTGGTTTGTCCTGAAGGGCCACATCCAGCCATACAGAATAGGCAGGAGGGCCAGAGATAAAATCTTACTGTGATCTGTGTATAATTTGTAGACTTTGTGTCATGTTGGCAATACCTTAATTAGAATACAGTATAATATACTCATATGTTAATGAAATATGCAGCTAGAGCTGACATCATGATCACTCATTTATACTTATCCATGGTATAGATCCTGCATAATATAGTGGTTATCTACAACTATGTCCTGTATCCCTTAATAAATTATAAGCATCTTGAGACCAGGGACCACATCTTATAAATTTCTGGCCTTCCATGGCACCTAGGACAGGGGCTGAATGAACTAATACCATTGCTTCAGGAATTGGAGAGATATAATAAAGGAGGATGACAGAGTTGGGGGGAGAGGATAAGACAGCAATATAAAGGAGGGCTAACTTTTAGGGCAACTTTTAAAGAGAATAATAATAAATGGCAGAGGTGAAAGGTGTGTAGAAAGTGCAATGGTGATTCACAAACAGGGTTCCTGCTAATATCAGAAGACCTGGGGACGAGAAGAGGTGGAGAAGGAGGGGCCAGCTGACCTGAGCTCTTCTCTGCGCCTTCGAATCAGTTCTTCATCTAATCGGTGTATACAAGTTCCTTCACTTTTGATCTTCTCGAAGTGTTTCTTCACTTCTTCTCTCCATTCAGCCTGGGCGAGGACACATAAGATTTTGTTAATATCCTAGGAGTTTCAATGCCTGATGTAACCATAGGATCACGGACAAGATTTTTTTTCTGCATGCTTCTACTGAAGGCCCTTATAGAAGAGATGTTCAATGACTATTGGTGATAGCAAATGTCTCAAGCTAGTGTGTCTGCACACCCCACACCCTACTCCATCTTCTGTATTTAGTCCAATATGCAATGCTGCCTCTTTTCCAGTTTCCGTGCAGTGCTGGCCACCAGAAGCACCACAGCTGGCATACTAGCCATCACCTCTGGAAGCAAAGAGCTCACTTTTAAGTCAAGATAGTGGCTGAGATAACCTGATCAGAAAGAACAGCTCTGATAACCATATGGTACAAGCATGTGTCACTGAAAATATGATCACCTTTACAGTTGATACCAGAATTCCTCTTACGTTTTGTTTCTGAATATCTCTTGAGAAAATATTTGGAGTAGAAACTCAAGGGGCATGACAGCAGAGATGGGAATAAAAACACAGGAATTTGGGGTGAGGGAAAAAACAGAAAAAGAGGAGGAGGACGAGGAAGAATATGGCTAAACAATTTCACAGTCTGACAAAATTTTTAGGACAGGGATGGACATCTAACATGTGATTCCAGTTGTTCAAAAGGTAAGCTGCTTCCAATTTCCTAAACCTTTAGTAAAGTCTCTGACATTCACCTTGACTTTGGATGAATGTTTTTGTTTATTTGTTTTGTTTTTTAGAAATCAAGGAAAGGTGTTGCCCTTCATGTTTGGGTGAATGACAGGACAAAGACAAAGGAAGAACCACAAGATGGTAGGGATGGGGGCCAGGAATTTTTCTGTGTGTATGAGAAAGATTGTCCCTGAGCTAATATTGTTGCCAATTTTCTTCTTTTTGCTTGAGGAAGATTGTCTGTGAGCTTACCTCTGTGCCAATCTTCCTCTATTTTGTATATGGGACACTACCACAGCATGGCTTGATGAGCAGTGTGTAAGTCTGCGCCCGAGATCTGAACCTGTGAACCCCGGGCCACCAAAGCAGAGCATGTAAACTTAACCCTCCACCACTGGGCTGGCCCCTGGGGGCCAGGAATTTTAGGAAGGCAGAGCCAGAGTAGCCATGAAATTACAAATCTCCCAGGAATTCACTGAAGCCTTAGAAAGGATATTAGACTTTACAGGGCATAGAATTTCAAGCCATTTTTATCGAAATTTTAGGGGGCAGAAAAATCTCTGCTGGAATATGGTCTTCAGGCAGTTTCTAGAAAAACAGCTACAGGAGATGTTTCCTCAAATTGTGTATAGACTATCGTCCCAAGAAGCTAATGAGATTAAGATAATTTCCAGTGAAGACTAGATGTGTAACTAAATGTTTCTAATTGTGTAATCTTCCTCTAGATCTATTCTATTACCTTTAGATTCACGTGAAAAATGATCTCTCTACATCACGGAGGAAGTTATGCTTAAGCAATTGTGAAATTACAGATTTCTCCCCAAATTTGCTGTTTCTCATTTATTTTTATAGAGGAAATTATACTGTAATTATTCAGGAAGTGATCATCCTGCTTATCTGTTTAAAATATGCTAGATCTTCATATATATGTATGTTGACTGACCATTAAAGAGAGATTTCTGTCAGTCAGCTGACCTTTAGGTGCCAAACCTGCCAAACAATGTCACCAGAAAGCCAAGATCCAGAATGTACTACCCATTGTTTGGTAATAGTCTCTGACAGTATCTAAGCAGTAAATGCAGGTTTGGTTGAGCCCCATGTAATGCTGTTCTCTCAATCAACAGATCAAAGATATGAAGTAGGAAGAGTATTTGAGCTTTAAGAGGCCAAAGATTGACAATCAAGGGTTGTTAGACCAAAAAAGAATAAGGGAGAGGGCCAAATTTGGGCCTTAATGTTTCCTCTTTTGTGCAAAACATGTCCGTGGATCCTAGCACAATACTTACAGAAGGAAGCAGGAAAAGGAATACCTCCCTCTGGTGGTGAGGAATCAGATATCACAGATGAGATTCTTTTAATTGTAGAGGAAATAAACCTTCTGATATCCATTATGGGAATGGGAAACTTAAAGAGAACCTTCTGCAGGTTGGAACCTAATAAGAAGTAGATTTCCAAAAAGAGTTTCCCTCCGTGGAGAGGGAACAGGATGTTGGGAATACACCAGGTACTGATTAATAATGTATTTTCCCCAAAGGTATCATGTTCCTGGTAGATGTTAATTTTGGAGTTCCATCACGTATACTTAGAATCTTTGTGTAATCGAGTTCCAATTTGCACTAAAGCTGCCATTCAGACATGTCTGGGCATATCTGAAGAAATGGAGGGTGGGCAAGCCTGAAGCAAATTTGCAGAGACTAAGGAGCCTCTGAGAGAAAACACGTCATGAGGGAAGGAGGATTCTTGTCTGAGTCTGCCTATAACAAAGCCACCCTTTTAGGAGTGGAGAGGCATTTCTCTTCTTTTCACTAAAATACCTGTCAAACACTGGGCCATAACCAGCGCCATTCTGTTACCTTTGACAAAGTGTAGAAACTCAACAGGGAAAGGAAGAGTGCACTGTCTGAACAGAACAATATGCAGCTTTGGAATCGTGAGAAGTCCAAAGCTTCAGTTATAGCAAGAAATAGCAGCTCTTGGTGGGTGATGGCAGTGCCTTAAGGATATGGCAGTATCCCCTGGACATCTGTGGGGGACCACAGTCTTTTAGGAGAAAACAGTGCTAACCAATAAAGTAATACTCGGCAGATGCTAGGTGGGAGACTGCTTTGTCTAGCCAGAGTCAGTGGAAAGCAGACGTTAATAATGAGGCTATTTGAGATCCCCACTCTTCATTGGGGATTCCTTCAAAAATGTATGTGGGGGGTGGAGGGAGGGTGCTTCACAAGGTACTTAAGTCCTATGTAAGCAAGTAAGGGAAAAATCCAGTGAAACTTGGGTTATTACCATTAATGGGATCCTCTTTATGTCCCAGATAAGGCCTGGGAAAGGCTACAACATCTAGAAGGTTTCTGTCTTCTCCAGTCTTCTAGTTATTCAATCAGTAGACTGAAGCTCTTGCACCCAAACCTTGCTTCTTTTCTCTCCCGTAATATAGGTGTGTCAGATGAGGTTGAATTAAAGGATGAAAGGGTGAACAAAATGTGGTATATCCATTCAACAGACTATTATTCAGCAATAAAAAGGAATGAAGTTCTGCCAGATGCTACAACATAGATGAACCTTGAAAACATGCTAAGTGAAACAAGCCAGACACAAAAGGACAAATATTGTATGATTCCACTTAAATGAAATATCTAGAATAGGCAAATTCATAGAGACAGAAAGTAGAACAGAGATGATCAGGGGCTGTGGGGAGGAGGGAATGGGAAGTTATTGCTGGTGTAATAAAAACATTTGGAAATAGATAGTGGTGACGGTTTCATAACATCGTGAATGTAATTTATGCCACAGAACTATACTCTTAAAAAATGGTTACAATGGCAAATTTTATATTATATATATTTTACCACAACTTTTAAAAAGTAAAAAAAGAAGTTGAGGCAGCTCCTACCTAGCTTGAGGAATAGAGAAACAGGATGTTGGGGGGCTAAGAAGGGGGAAACATAGATTCTGAGCGAGAAAAGCCTTAGATGTGTACGTGGTCAAGTCCAACGCTTGATTGGCACATGAGTCCTCTTTACTGCCAGGTATCAGCACCCAGCTTCTGCCTAAGCACCTCCTCACTCATGACAAGATTACTCTTCAGGCAGCACAGTCTGTCCCTATAGTGAACTTAGTGTCTCTGCAACTCCCAGCCCATGAATTTCTGGGTGGTCACAGTGGCCATCAACAGGAAACTGGAGTGGTGCAAGGTCTTAGAAGCAGGGCGCATGACCCACCTAGCAGCTGGGATCTGGGACTGCACTAAAATGTTTTCTGAAGACTGATATCAAATGTAATTGAAACCAAGAGCAATAATTGCCTACTTGCAGAAATGGGTTATTGTCTAGGAATGAAGCAATAGCCTTGGCAGAATCTAATATTGTACTAAAATTGGTTGCTTTGTTCATCTGTTCTATATATGCTGCATCTTTATACATGTGCTGTTGATGCAAAACAGATGAAGCATTTTCTCTCAGGAAGGAGTCAGCTGGGCTCTTGGCAGCACTTTTGATTGACAGTCTGAGAGGAAGGTGGAGACCAGTGGCTAACAACCATCGACTGATAACTGATGCTGAGAGCACTGTGTCAGTAGGCAGGGGAGGCCTCAGGTACAAGACTGAGCTAGAAAGACAAAACCACATGCCAAACAACCAGTTCTTCCCCACTGGGGGAGGAGAAAGTCAAAACACAATTAATAGGAGTTTCCTAGCTGCCATCTATCCATCTCAGATCCATCAGAAAAGGTACCCAGAATGTAACAACCCAAAGAAAGCTTATGTTTGTAGCTTTGTGGGAGGTGAATGTAACATCGACAGTCCCGCAGTTCTTTACAGTTTACAACAAATACATGTGCATTTTTATTGTCTCATTTGATCCTCACCAAAACTCCACAAGGAATGGAAGATAAGATTATCTTCAATGTTTAGATAAGTAAGCTGAGCTCTAGAGAAATTTAGTGACTTATCCAAGATCACAGGACAGGGATTTAGGCTAAAGGTCTGTTGTTTTTCCCAGAACTAGCTAGTTCATAAATACTTTATTATCTTTAGCCAGAGATAGTCCGAATATCAGACCCAGAGACAAACCAGCTTTTAAGTACCTGAAAAATTCTAGGAACTAGCAAGCGTAGCAGATTTGGGGCTATTTAAGGAGAGGTGAAATTTTACGTTGGGAGAATAATGTGGAAGAATTAATGAATATTAAGAGACATCCAATGCACTAAGTCTTCCCCTTCTCTTCCTTCCTCTCCCCTTCCTCTCTCTTTTATATTCTTGCTCCAAAAGAACCTTTTCTTTTCTGAATTCAGTTTGAACACTGCAAGTATAGATAAAAGTGAGTTCACATAAATGAGGGTACTGACTGTGGGGGCTGAGCTGCATTACACGGTGTTTTGCAGATGGTGGGTGCTCAGAAAACGTGGCACTGGCTTCAGAAGTGATATTCTGGGAGCACTCAAGTAAAAATCTGTTTAGAATTTAAAGTTTCCCAAGTATCTACATTTATACTGTCTCAATGGTTTGTGACTTAGCACTCTCACCAAAAACTGCCTTTCTGAATTGTGGTATGTATAGTTTTATTGTAAAGGAAGCAAAGCTGTGATTGCAACTGTATCCTAAAGTTAGAAAGTTTGAAACCATACCCTAGAGTGTACTCACTATTATTCACTTTCATTTCACAAAAGGACCTAAGTCTTTTTTCTGAATACTAACAAGAGAAGATTATTAAACAGATTTCTTATCCAAGGCCCCATACCCACATGTATTTCAATAGATAGACAATAGGGTTTTTCGGGGTTTTTTTGGTGAGGAAGATTGGCCCTGAGCTAAGATCTATGGCAATCTTCCTCTATTTTGTAAGTGGGACGCCGTGTCAGCAAGGCTTGATGAGTGGTGCGTAGGTCCGCGCAGGGGATCCAAACCTGTGAACCCTGGGCTGCCAAAGCGGAGCACACGAACTTAACCACTACACCACCCAGCTGGCCCCAGATAGGCAATAGTTTTAATAGTTCTGAGGGAGTTTATCTGACTGCATACCAAAGAACATAGGAAATGGTATGAAGTCAACCTCCTACCTCCTCTGATTTTCTCTAAAATCAAACACTTTACTTACATAATAATTCCTCAGAAACACTAAAAAACTACAGGGGCAAGCCTGACTATTTCAAAACATAGTTGTGGGGAGAGCTAAGTTTGTGAATCGTGGAGAGTGTGTTGGAACTTTGGGCAACAGGATAAGAGTCTCTGATTCATCAGTCTTTAGAAACTGAAAAAAACCTTGTGCCTTTATTAAGATATTCCCCAATGTCTGATGGGTGGAGTGTCTCTCTGTTTATCAGACACCCGGGAAGCACGTACTCCCAGCCTCGGATTGGGGCAGGCAGGAAAGCATACTGGAGGATTCCTTAACTCCCAGGGATGATGATGCCCCGCCCAGTCCAGTGCTCTTCTCAATACCTACTTTCCAGGTAGGTAAACTCAGTACCCATTGGAGATGAGGGCTATGAGGGGTGGATTGAGACACCAACTGGAAATGAAATGTCCTCTCTGAGAATGAATCTTTGAAATGATACTGGAAGTCAATGTGGAGATGGAATTCATCTTACAAAAATTCATTTTAGAAACACAGTAACATAAAGTGAGACAAAGCTATATGAGAAAAGATTAGGTAATACTGTAGTTAAATTCTCCAAGCATAAAGCTATAATTTAGGATCATCACATTTACTTTAAAAGCTATAGTTTCATCCCATTTTACTCCTTTTGCTATTGCCTGGGCCTGGTATGGATAAGGACCTCACATATACTTATCTCCCACCACTCCCCATCCATATTGATAGTGGTTAGACCTTATGACATTTGCAGCATTTTTATTTAACAGTCACAAATTCTTCCCCTCTCTGCACCTATGCCCTTACAATATGCTGTGGCAGATTCTCTTGTCAAGAGGTAAAGTCTGTTCTCAGTCTGGTTTGGCCTGTGACTTGTTTTGGCCAATGAGATATTAGCACCATGATGTACACATTGGCTTGAAAATCTTGAGCACTGGGGCTTGCTCTCTTGCTGCACTTGTTATTGGAGAACACCATGTGAACAAGCCAAGCCCAAGCTCGCCTGCTGAAGGATAAGAGACCACTTGGAAGAGAACTGAGGTGCTCTAGTTAACAGCCAGGCAATCTCCAGACTTGTGAATGAGGCCATCTAGAACCTGCCAGCCTCCCAGCCAACCTGGCCACTGACTGCAGACATGTGAGTGCGCCCAGTCAAAGCCAGCAGAAGAAGTGCCTAGCCCAAATGGCCAAACCACAGAATTGTGAGCTAAACAAAAGCTTATTGTTTTAAGCCGTAAATTTTGGAATGGTTTGTAATGCCATAAAGGCCAACAGATAAATTAAATTATATTTTATTTGGTGCTACTGGGTGACACAGAAAGTTAGAGAAAAGCTTCTCTCTGGGCCTAACTCTATCGTGGGCTCTCTCTGGGATTTAACTCCCCTCCTCTGTACTTTAGCTTTTCTACTTCAAGGAAAGCAATACTTTCACGAAGGTCAGCAGTAATTCTAATTCACATATATGTACATTACGGTTTTCATATTCTCTTTTCCTCTTTCTCTTCAACAATTTCCAGAACCCACTATAAGGATGACATTTTGATATACGTTCTTTTCAAATGAGATAATAATATATGTTAAGTGCTTAAAAAACTCCAAAATGTCATATGTGTGAGGTATCAGAATTATGGTTTCATAGTGAATAATTGATATAATTGTTATAAGAATCAGAATGGCCTCTTCTAAGAGTTACTCTTTCTCATTGAGAGTTCCTTGTCTGTCTGTTCACTAGCACATGGTAGAAAGTTTCCAGACTTACCTGAGACTTGAAGTAAGTTTCTTGTGGGGTGGCAAGTACGTCTGCGGATGCGATGTCTAAATGCATGAGCGTCTGCCGAAAAGAAGGCCGGTTGCGAGGTTTACTCTGCCTAAAAGTAAAAAAAAGACAGCTTGAGCATTTCAGAAGTAGTGTCCAGGAGGCTGAAGATTTTACTCTACATTTACTGAAGCCTACTGTTTCAAGATATAACAAATTCTTTGTTTACAAACAGCTCCAAGGCTCCCAGTCTTTATACTACCAGATGAGTCACTCCCAATACACATTAGAGACTTCCCTGCAGCTTTAGAGAAGTTTTAAATATGGTTTTGAGGAAGAAGGTAAAAGAGAATATCGGCAGAAATGTATTTCTTACCATGTCTGTTTCATAAGGATTTTGAATCCATCAGGGCAAGTGGAAGGAACTGGAAGGTGTAGGCTGTTGCTTCCAACACCCCAAATAATGGCTGAAGAGTCTACATCTTTATAAGGGATCTCTCCTGTCAGCAGCTCCCAAAGCACCACTCCAAAAGACCTACAGTAGCACCAGGAACATGTACGGACGATATTTCAGGAAGACAGGTTTGTATTTTGGTTCTTTATTAATTTCTAATCAAATATGTACTCAGTTTTAAAATTCTAATACTGCTGTGAGAAAAACAGAAACAGCCAAGTAAACTCTGAAAAAAAAATCAGTGAGGGGGTAACCAACACTATCAGATATCAAGACATATTATAATGAACCCTGGTGCATGAACAGCTGGCCAGCCTAGAGGGATGGAACAGAAATACAGAAATAGGCCAAATACATACAGGGAATTGAGTACGGGATACAAGTGACATCTCAAACCAGTGGGGGAAAATCGATTACTCAATAAATGCTGTTGGGACAACTGGCGAAAAAATTAAATCTATACTTCATCTTACATGAAGATAAACTCCAAAGGAACTAACGATTTAAATGTGAAAAATGAAACCATAAAAATTCTGAAAGAACACATGGTAATTTTTTTTAAATAATATTAGAGTGGTGAAGGCTTTTCTAATTATGAAATCCAGAAGCCGTAAAAGGAGAGATTGATAAATTAAACTGCATTAAAAAAAATCTGGTATGAAAAAAAACTCCACCAAAAGCAAAATAACAAAATGTGGAAAGTATCTAATTCACATACACAAAAGGCTAATCTCCTTAATATACAAAATACTCTTAGAAATTGATGAGAGTAAAGATCAGAAGGCTTAGCAAAGGATAAGAATACCTCACAAATCATAAATTACAAATGGTTTGTAAACATATGTAAAAAATGTACTAGCTTACTTATAAGAGGAATGCAAATTAAAACTATACCCAACATACCATTTTTTACCTATGTGGTTGGCAAAAGTCCAAAAGTTTAACACATTTTGTTGGTGAGACTGAGAAAACATTCTTATACATTTCTGTTGGGAACATAAATTGGTATAATCCCTAAGGAAGACACTTTGGTATAATTATCCAAATTACAAATGATCCACATTTCTACTTTATCTTATTTACTCTGCAACTTTAATATATGCTATTATTCTGGTTTTAAGCTTAAAAGTTATTAGTAGCCAATTTTAAGAATGGAAGAAAGCAACTACAGGGAAATACACTGTTAATAGCAAAGATTTGTAACCTCAGAGGAAAATCTGACAAAGCACATGACCGTATCACAGCAAAGCACATCACTAATGTACATAATGATGGTCTGAGTCACCAAAAACAGGTAAACTTTGTTTAGTCTATTTTATTTAAGGTGAGAATTATGTAATACATTTCAGAAGGACTTTTATACTAAATGGTTATTTGAAGTAAACTTTCCAGAAAGTTCAGCATATTCTCTGAGGGTCCCAAAAACTGATGACTTACTGAATGGATATTCACTCTAATTCCTCTCCCAATCCTTCTCACCATTTATCATCAGACTGGGTAGTACCTCAGATAATAGGAGACTGAAATCAACCAGAAGTGAGTAACCCTAAAGAATATTTTGGGAAAGTAGAGTGTTGAAGGAGGAAAGTGCTAATAGGGTGAAAGTGGGAAAATGCTTTCTAGGTGGCAAAGTAGGCGCTGCTCACCATATATCGACTTTTTCAGAGACAGGTTCATTACGTATCACCTCTGGTGCCATCCATGCAACTGTGCCGGCGAAGGACATCTTGGTGCTTTTATCGCTGAGTTCTTTAGATGTACCAAAATCTGAAATTTTTACTGCATCTGTGTGAGTCACTAAAACACTTTGAAAAGAAATAAAGAAAACATCCAGATCATTAGTCCTAACGAAAACCATGACTTGACTTGGCGACTGAAGATTTTGTTTGCTGCCTCCTACCTTGTAGAATTCAGTGTGTGAGTTCCCATGTTACTGGGGCAATAGCTATATACTAGAAACAGCATAACTCATACTGGTGAGGCAGCATAGAATAGTGGGCCTTTTACACCTGGTTTTCTCCTGCCTCCACCACTTACTAACTGTGTGATCTTTGCCAAGTTACTTAATTCTTCTCATCTGGAAGATGAAGACAATTCAGGTCACAGTATCTTATCCACAATTCAAAAATGCAAAAACTCTGAAAATGATGTATAAATATTTTTTTCACATTTATAAAGCAAACACTTTATTTATCCCACACTGTGTGACTGTCATAGGTTTTGCTACAGATATATAAATGTGGCTGATTATAAAGGCGTTGCCCCAGACTTCACTGGAGGTGTAAGGTAATGCACTATGTTACTTTCCTGAAATCATTGGGCTCCAAGAGTTAGGGATAAGGGATTATGGGCTTGTAATAACGGCTTCATAGAATTTTTGTTTGAATTAAATGAAGTAAGAGACGTAAAGCACACATGCTCAGTAAATACTGGTCTCCATCCTTGCTGGTCTCAGACAACCCACTAAGAAAAACACTTCTTTTAGGGTCAGCCCCGTGGTCAAGCGGTTAAGCTTGCACGCTCCGCTTCGGCAGCCCAACGTTTTGCTGGTTCGGAGCCTGGGCGTGGACATGGCACCACTCATTAGGCCATGCTGAGGCAGTGTCCCACATGCCACAACTAGAAGGACCCACAACTAAAATATGCAACTATGTGCTGTGGGGATTTGGGAGAAAACAGAAATAAAACCCCCCAAACACCGCCCCCCCCCCCCCCCTTTTAAAACACTGTTTAATCGTGGCCAACTAAAATCCGGCATGGGACATGATACTAGGGATGCACTACATTAAAGGTTGATGAGTATGCTGGGATTCTACTAATGTTGATAAGGAGAAGCAGGAATAAATTTAAGCTTAAGTAGATTCCACACAAGTCATGTTTTACTTTTCACAGTAGTTATCTGAAATGTGATGTGGGGCACACTGCTTTTGTTAGCCTTAAGATGAATACAATTTGGTAGCAGGCAAATCCAAAGTATGAACATCCTCACACACTAGATTGAATTCACTTGAAATAACCTGTTTAGAACTTCAGAATGTTGATGAGTTAGGGTTTCAGAGGCTTAATGATGTAGGGACCTATTTTTAACAATAAGAAGACAATACTCAAACGGCATCAGAACTGAGGCAGCTAGAAAACAGGAAACTTCTCAGTCTACCTCCTCCTTTCTCTGCTTGAATCAGGGACTTCATATTTGCACTGCTCCCTGCTACTGTCAAATGGCTCTCTACTTACCAAACAGCTCCGGGCTTACAATTGCTTTAGAATACCTACATCCACATCCTACCCTCGGTTTTGCACTTAATATGCAAAATTTACATAATTTAGGAATTTTGATTTAATGGTGTTAGTTTTGGTGAAAATGTCTAAGGATTAAAATACCATGGGATATCTGAAATAATTGGAGAATTGATGAAAGTCAGAAAAGGTGATAAGCCCCTAGAAAGAAGAACACCAGAAACTTCCTCTTCTGCCTCTTTTGTGTTGCTCACTATGGGACCTATTGGCATGACAAGAGGAAATGGACATGGGAGGAGACTAGAGAAGATATGATGTTGGAACTTTTTTGAAATCTTCTCTGAGACAAAGTTGGGGTCACAGAGCCTAAAGATTTAATGTAGGTAATGAAATCTCTCTTTACAGCAAGCCAGTCTGATCTTTGTCTTCTCAAAGTCAGCCTGCAACCCAAAGAGCCAAGGCTCAGGGTGGTGCTGATAACAGGGAAAGAAAGGCTTACTGGGTAACCAGCTTACTACTCTAATCTTTAAACGACAGGAGTTTAAAGAGAGTAGTACGTGATTTTATATATTCTAAAATTTCCTGACTTCTTCCTCTAAAACTAATTCTCAAGAACAACGTGGTTAAGAAGGAGACCATTCAAAGGGACCTTCCGCAAGTATTTCATGTACTTTATGTGTATGTAGCGGATGACAAAAGGAGCAGGTTGTGTTGAGAATGTGAACAGAAGAAATGAACACTATAATAAAGCTTATATGCAAATAAAGCAAGGAGGAAGCTGTTCATGAGCTAATGTAATAAACATTGTTGAGAAGTATGGTGATAAATATGAGCTCCTTTGAAGCTTATAACCAAGGACTGATTTGTATCTTCCATGGAAAAGAAACAGGATTCATTGTGAATCCCTCACTTTCACATAATGAGATAGGATGCAGTGGTCTTTGGTCTAAAAGTTCTGGGTTCAAGTCCTATCTCCATAACTTTGGGCTCTGAGCCCTAGTTTTTATTACATAAAATAAGAATAATGATACTTCTTGCATCTATCCCACACAGTTTTTGCCAAGATCAAAGCAGATGTGTTAATGGATATTAAAAAATGTTATAAACCATCAAAGCGCTATACAAATATGCTTTTGAAAAAAGATTAATTCCTCTCTGGTTCTCTAAACCAAGATGTGATGAGAAATAATAAAAATAATATTTAAAAAATAGGAGCTACAATGAAATATACCATTTTACCAATTCCTTTCTTTCCTTCACTCAATTTGGGGAACTGAATAAACACTCCTCTTAATGTGGTTATTGTTAGCCAAAGAATCATTTTGAAAACAGAGATTACTAGAAATAGCTCTGCTTCTCTTAAATGACCAGTTTATATTATCGGATGGACACTGTGAACCTTGTAACTCTTTATTTCCTTCTTTGCTTAGACTCTAGGAAGCTCAAAGCCAATAACGTAGTCCGCCTCCAATGACTGTACAGAATCTTACGGCATACACTTTGTGAACAAGCTTTAGTTCTAGTGTTTTTATTTTCTCTTTGCCTCTGTTTCATATTCATCCATTGTTATCCTGTTGTATATATTTCTGAAACTTACTTTTAAAAAAATTTCCTTTTTTGGAACACACTTGGAAAACAACAAATCAAGTCTTCAACTGGGAAAGTTTGGCATTAATTATCCGAGATGGAGAAAAATGAATTCTTCAGTTAATAATGAATTTTGTTTCACGGTTGTACAATTAAAAAGCAACAGAAAGGGGAAATTACTGTCAGGTGTCTGGACATATCTGCCATATAGTAAGTAAGTAGGTCAACAATAATCCCCCAAACATGCAGATAGAATTATCCACTATGCTGATTTAAACTGAACTGAAAGTATGATGTCTGAAAACTTCAACTATGGTTGATAAAGTTCCTTATTTCAAAGCAATAAAACAAAATGACTAAAAAATTAGCTCCAGAACTCACTTAGGTGATTTGAGATCACGATGAATAATTTTATGGAGGTGCAAATAATTCATTCCGCTTGCAATTCCCGTGGACCAGTCTACTAGCAATCGAGGCGTGATCTTCCTGCCAGCTCGCAAAACCTCGTAGAGCTGTCCATGGGCACAGTATTCCATGATGATACAATAACATGGGGCCTGAGTACAAACACCCCTTTCAAGAAAACACAAACACATATATAATACACACATACATACAAACATACGTGTATACATATTTATATTTCAAGAATATTTAATAGGGGCCAGCCCGGTGGTGCAGCAGTTAAGTTCGCATGTTCCACTTTGGCAGCCCAGGGTTTGCCAGTTCGGATCCTGGGTGCGGACCTAGCACCACTTGTCAAGCCATGCTGTGGCAGGCGTCCCACATATAAAAAAAATAGTAGAGGAAGATGGGCATGCATGTTAGCTCAGGGCCAATCTTCCTCAGCAAAAAGAGGAGGATTGGTGGCAGATGTTAGCTCAGGGCTAATCTTCCTCAAAAAAAAAAAAAAGCATGTGTATTGTGAACAGTCCTCCTGGCTAAGGAAGGCTATAGAGGCCTCAGCAAATAGTAATCTCCCTGAAGAAGGCATTAAAAGAAAAAGAATATTTAATAAATTTAATAAAGACCAGTTCTCCATCCATATTATTATTGTTTTTTTCTTCCTCCCCGAAGCCCTGACATAGTTGTATATTCTAGTTGTAAGTCCTTCTAGTTCTTTTACGTGAACTGCTGACACAGCATGGCTACTGACAGATGAGTGGTGTGGTTCCCTGCCCGGGAACTGAACCTGGGCTGCCAGAGTGGAGTGTGCCGAACTTTAACCACTAGGCCAGCAGGGCTGGCTCTACCCATATTGTTTTTAAAATACATATAGATAATCTTTCCTGATCCTTAAGTTACCATTAAGACCCCTCTGGTCTGCAGGTTTCTCTATCATGCATACAATTTCACTTCGTTTCGGTCATTCCAGATATCTACAAGCTGAGCTGTGTCCAGCGCTCTTTCTGTGGGACCATTCCACTCTGGGACGAAGAGCGCCCTTCCCTGAGACTTGTATAGGCTGGATCTTGTGTTGTTTTACATCGTTAAGAATAATTTAAATATCTTCCTTTTAAAATTAAATAGAAGGTTTTATGTATAGCATACAGAAAGAGAGAATGCAAATAAATTATTGCTATTTTTACTATTAGTGGTTGAATTTTAAACTACTCAAATTTAAGATAACTAACTAGACTGAGGACCAAAAAAGAGTCTATTTCCTACAGTAGATAGTCTTTGAAAACATTTCTGTTTAGAATAAAAATGTTACATAATGTATTATACATCTATGCAGCCTATATTTCCATCAATTCCTACATCTTCCATGAAGCCTTTCCTGATTATTCCAGTCTAAAAAGATCTTTCTCTTCTCTAAATTCCTATGCTACTTAGCAGCCATTAGTTTTTTACATGCAGTTCTTTTCTCTCCATACAGATTAAAAGCTCCTGGAAGGGAAAGGTCTTCAAGTTCTTTTCTTTCTACCACATGGCCTAGAAGTTCCCAGCAAGTCCTTAACAAATATTTAACTTCACCTGAACTTTCTTTACTGATAAAGCCTTCACACAAGCATGTACAGAGGCCAGAGGTAGGAGCAAGGGCACTAACGTGAAAGAACATCTATTTCTCAGGCATGTTTACATGTTTATGTAATTGTCTCATTTAATCTGCCCCAAACCGTTGTAAGACAGATATTACCTTTTCCGTTTTTACAGGTAAGGCTCAGAGAGGGAAAGTGACTTGCTCTAGATCAGACAACTAATAAAGGACAGAGCTGGGATTCAAATCCAGTCTGTCTAACTTCAAAGCCCGTGCTCTTTCCACTCACTGTGCTACACTGCCTCCCTTTTAGCTTTTTAACTTCTGTACAGACAAGCATACTGGGGATTCCTATATTAATATTGTTACCTTATAAGAGTAGGAATATCTTATTAACTCTACTTCACAGTTTTGTTCTGAGGAGGAGGAAAGGGAAGAAAAATTACCATATGCAGTTCTCTGTGTCCCATCTCTTAGTGGTATGTATGCCTTCCTTCAAAACTTTCTGGAGAAGTTATGAGAATATTCTATCTACCAGACTCCCAGCTGAAGTCCTCAGCCGGCTACGAATTTGTGCCCTATCTCTTAGGCTGCTGTAAGTGATGAAAGAATTTAGAGGCCATGACTTGTGATCATGCGAAAGTCTTAACAGCAGCAGGTAAAGAAGAAGTATAATTAGGCTTCATTTTCGCTGCCTTGATGTGCCTGTCAAATGCCACAAAGCTATTGCTATTACTCTCCTATCATTTCCTAAGCTACCCAGAATTCTCATCTTGATTTTTAATGAAAAATCTTTTTCAACTTTCTGTTACTTGACTTTTAGGAAACCTCAGCGGAGCACAAGTATACAGCAACTACAAACAAACAATTTCATTTCATTTCAGAGAAATAATGACCAAGGAAGAAATAATGTAACGTGATGAAGAAGCAAAATAAATATTTGTTTGAAACTAGTGAGCATCTTATTCAACTCCGTTTTGACTTGTCACACAAACATAGACAGAAAGGGTCTAACAGTGATATGTTATGCACTTTTCATCTTTCTTGACTGAGGAATGAGAAGCAATCATTCCATCAGCCCTGTACTATGACAAGGCTTCTTAGTAGCTATAAATAGCAGCTCTATAATCACTTCTAATTGCTACCTTTTCTTCCCCTTGGCACTCAATTCCATTAGGAACAGTTAGGTTGGGTTTTCTTAAAAAATTACTTTAAAAAAATTGGAAGAAAAAAAGAATATAGTGTTCTTTTCTTGTACTTCCCCTCCTGTACGTGGTTCTTACTAACTTCAAAAGAAGCCATAAGCACAGAAATCAGTATCCAGAGAGACAGTAAAATCTCATCATGCCTTCATATCTTCCAGACGGTCCTGAATGATTCATTGGCCAAGCAACACATGGCACAGATGGCTGCAAACACAACACTGCACAATGCCTCAAGAGCATGGTGTAATGGGCAGGGACACAGTCTCACTATTGTTTTCCATGGAGAGGTAAAGACTATTCAAGCATCTTCAGGCTAAAGAGTTGGGCACCAGCAGGGCAATACTTGTTCAAAATGCTGAAAACTGCATATGCAGGTAGGAGGGGCAGAAGGGTGAAGTGGGGAAAAGACTGGGAGGAAAAAGGAAAGAAGCAAAAGAAAGGAAGGAAAAATAAAGCTTCTCACACCCATCCTCTTAGGACACATTTCTACCTTCTGTTACCCAGGACATTCTTCTGGAAAGCCCTTTTATCTGGGATTCACAGCCTAGTTCATTTCAGGAGGCCAAAAAGCCACGCTAATCTATATAATATTCAGTGTCTCAAACCCAGCATCCTAGTGATCTAAGCCTAAAAGTTTATTTAAATGGAAGGCTCTTCCTCTCATTTCGGATGATGTAGCATCCTGGAAGTGATGACCCTCTCAGTAAGTAAAATGAAGGAAAGAAGCGAGTCTCTGATAGTCTGTCTGCTTAAAAATAATCTTCCTATTATCTCTTGAAATTTATCATCTTTGGAAAGATTATAATTGGTCTCCATAGCATTTTGTTTTAGTCTTACATCCTCCTGGCCCTACTAGGGCAACCAATGATTGAATCAGTACAGTGACTGAAGCTCTCTCCCTCGTCCTCTGCATGGATGTTCCTTCTACAAGGAAATGAATCCAAGCACTTGGTTTAGTATCTCAGTTGAATGCTTCTCGCCTTTTCACACCTCTTCTCTCTAATAAGGCGTCTTGTTTGGGAATCAAAACTCAACTTCAATACTCATTTAAACCCAATCTACAAAACCTGTACCCAAGGTTTCTATTCCTTACTTTGGGGATGTGATTCCAAGTAAAAATAATCATATGACATGTTTAGGTTTATAATGAGAGTTTTATTAAGAAAAGGATCTCTCTTGGAGCTGGGAGAAATTTCTCCTAATTCAGGGAAGGGAGATGTGTAAGTTATTCCACTTTTAATGTGACCTCATTGGTCGTACTATTTTCCAGGGTGGAAATATATATATAAAATATATAACAAGTTCTAGTTTCTAAACTTTCATCCCACCTAAAGGCTACCTTTCCTGCTCTTCACCTTCCCTCCTCTAAATCCACTCACCATTTATTTGTTCAAGCCTAGGGCAAAATTTGAAGGCTGGGAAAAGAGAAAACTCAAGGGAGAAGTGCAGGCAGAGGAGATTACACATATTTAGAGCTCAACACTGCCAAATTTGGTGATTTCCACAAATTTACCTTTGAGCCTCCCCCTTTTGCTAGGGATCCCTGCCAATATTATAAAAATAATGGTCTAAACCAGAAAGATATGTTCACACACTCTTGAAAACAACTACTTTGTGAAAAACAGCATGTAACTTACTATCATCAATAACTCTACTATCATTAGATTTAGAAAGCTGAGTGTTTGGCATCACTTGAAAAAGGGATCTAGCAAAACCTGAAGCACAGAGAAACACTCTGAAGGTAACTGTTATTACAAGTCAATATTTAAGAAAGCATACTAATAGAAACTAATAAAAAATACGTATCTATTAGACAGGGACTAATTATTCTCTGATCACTTCAGATGTTATCTTTGTTTATTGAAATGAATTTTAGGACGTTCAGATTATCTCGAAGTGATCTCTGGCACCCTGTTAATAAATTAAGTTGAGGGGCCGGCCCATGGCTGAGTGGTTAAGTTTGCGTGCTCCACTTCGGCAACCCAGGGTTTTGCTGGTTCGGATCCTGCGCGTGGACATGGCACCGCTTGTCAGGTCATGCTGAGGCAGCGTCCCACATGCCACAACTAGATGGACTCACAACTAAAAATACACAACTATGTATCAGGGGGCTTTGGGGAGAAAAAGGAAAAATAAAATCTTAAAAAAAAATTAGGTTGATTCAGCAGATCTTGCTGCTGGGCAGAAATCCACCTTCTCTCTGTCTGTCCCATGTACATCCCTTCCAAACAGCATGTGCTCTGGCAAAAAGAATTGCTAGATTATGAAATTGTTAAAGACATGACTGTAATTTAATAGTTCTTTGGTACTCTCCCAAAGCACCTAGCACAGTGCTAAGTCAATAGAGTGTTCTTAACAGATATTTCAAAGCAGGAACTTAAATGTATATATTAGGGGGAAAGAAAATCTCTCTATTTCTTTAAAAAAGAAAAACAATGCCTTGACCTACTTGAAAGCGATGATGTTAGGGTGCTTCAACTTCCTCAAATGCTTGATATCCGTCTCATTCTGTTCTCTCACTTTCTTGATGGCCACCTCCTCCGCTCGGAACTTGCCCAAGAAGACAGCTCCTTGGGCTCCACTACCCAGCCACTGCAGCTCTGAGATCTCCTCAAATGGCACTTCCCAAGTATCTAGGCACACAAGCGAGAAACAAGCTTCAAGAGATCTCAGAATTTGCTCAGGGACCATTCTACAAGGCCACTCCGAAGGCACCAACTTCACCATCACCCAAAATGACCTCTACCTTTTGTCTCCCACCTGGTAACTAGCCAAAAGATATAATCTTTCTATGGACCCTGATACTATAGATCAGATATGCACATGTATTAGTATCAATTTTTAACCAGTGAAAACAAGCAGATCAGAGATCTCCAACACACTCTCCTCCAAACAAAACACATCCTGACTCTCCCGCAGCCCCACCTCCTCACTGCAAGCTTGCATGTTCAGTCAGTTCACCCATTTGTCTCTACACCACTATCCCTACCCTGTCAGCTATTATAAGTGCTGCTTTATTCCTCTTTGAATTTCTAGTGCAGATGCTCAATTAATCCTTGATGAATGAATTTTCAGTGATACTCTCCTAAGGACCTAATTATCCATAATACTTACATAGTATTTACCTTTTATTGAGTACTTACTTTATGCCAGACACTAGCATAGTGCTTTACATATCTCATGTGTTTAAATTTTACAATAATCCTACAACTCTGGCCTTATTATGGTTATTTAAAGATGAGAAAACTAAGGCATAGGATAGTTAAGTAACCTACCCAAGGTCATATAGTTGGTAAAGGGCAGAACAGGGCCTAGAAATCCAGAATTGGCTGATTCCAGGGACAATGCTTTCTCCACTATACCACACTGCCTCTCATGAAGTAACTGAAAGGGTCACTAGTTATGACATGCTTACCCATATAGATGCAGTATTTTCAAGTTTCTCTTTTTCTTAGAGTTTGATTTTTTTGCACCAAAAATGTAACAATGGTCATTTCTAAGTGTTGGCATTATTGTTGATTCATATTATGTTCTTTATCCTTTTCTGTATTAAAAATTTTTTTTACAATAAGGCTATATTACTTTTATAATGAATACAATGCTACTTTAAGTAAAGCACTTCAAAAAATGCATCAATATGTGCTTTAATCTCATGAAACTTAAAAAGAATATAATCCACTGATCCTTCTCCTTGTCCCACTTTTTACCAGTGCATTATCACTGCACTGGCCAGAAATGAACATCAAAGAGCTCAGAGCCCCATGGAGTGAGGAGAAGGATGATGACAGTGTCAAAGGTTATGAGAGATTCTCATCAGATCACCCGTCAGTAAAAGGCCACTGTTTGCGGAACACTGAACAAGGTAGTGTGGAGTTAGCTTTGAAGATATTCCGGTCTTGAAGCAAATCATCTCACTTTCTACTACGCTGATGAAGCAAGCGCAGAAAGAGCTCATCAGTATCTAGCAGGGGACCACACTTCCTTCTTTTCTAATTTTCTCTACCATAAGAGAAAAGAAATTCTGTACGTTCTTAGTAAAATGTGGTTTGTCATTACAATGGTTAAAACATGACCTTCAAAATAAGCAGAAAAAATTATAGTGAGGGTGGTTTAGAGCAGGGGCATTCGTCCCACTCTTCTGATATGAACAGTATTAAAGGTGTCTGCTCTACTGAAATTCATTAGATGCTATATAAAAATAAATCTCTCTAAATACAAATAGCTCACAAATACGAAATCACCAAAGAAACAAACGATACCAAGTGAGATTTGGGGGAAAACAGTAAGTTACAGACTTCACTGTTTTCAACATCTTTATGGCTTCTAATGGCTGACGTGTATGAAGTGGCTCAAACAGTCTCACTTTGGTCTCCACAGGCTTATTGGTGCAGCTCACAAAGCACGGGAGTATTGATGACACACTGTAAGAGAGTGTTACTCATTAGGGGTCCAGAGAAGAACTGAACACAGTGTCATTTTGACCTTCTAGGGGATGAATAAAGTCCTATTCCTGGATTCTGGGCAAGAATATAATATTTCTCTGACTAACTTTGTTAAAGTCCAAATTATGCTAATTTTTAATAAAATAACTTAAAATTAGACAATCTTTGAGTGTCTTTTTTTCTTATTTACTCAATCTTTATTTACTGTTAAATACTAGAAACATTAGAAAATATAGGAAAAAATAGAAAACCACATATTTTATCTGAAATCCCATCCCATATTCAGTTTTCATCTTCTCGCCTAGTCTTTGCTCATATGTATACAGCGATGTAACAGCTGTGTGGGATGTAGATCAGGAGAACAGATTAGCGGTTACCAGAGGAGAAGCAGACGGGGCATAAAGGGACACATATATATTGGGATGGATAAAAACTAGACTAGTGGTGGTTATCACGATGCATTCTATAAAGAAACTGGAATATAATGATGGGCATCTGAAATTGACAGTGTCATAAGCCAATATGACTTCAATAAACAAACAACAACAACAACAATAAACAGGTCTGTGATTGCACTGGGATGGGGTAGCAGAGGTCAGAGGTGAGAGAAAGGGACAGGAGGAAATTTTGGGCAGTGATGGATATGTTCATTATCTTGATTGTGGCAATGTTTCAAGGGTATATACATATGTCAAAATTTATCAAATTGTATACTTTAAATATGTATAATATATTGTAAATCAATTATACCTTAATCAAACTGTATCAAACAATAAAGTTGTCTGTGATGTATAGTTTTTTCTACTTTTTTGTGTATTATGTATTGAGTTTTTATTATAAGCTTTAATAATTGTTTACTGTACCCTCTTACCTTTTTTTGTATTTAAGTTTCCATATTTTCGTTTGCTAATTTAAATTTGACATTTTTTTCCTTCTTTATATTATTTCCTCAAGCTTAATCCTTAGGTTAAAGAGTACAATTTCCTGGCTCTTGGTATATATTCCAATCTGCTATCTAAGAGGATTTTGCTAGTTTTTGCTGATGGAAGCAATATAGGAATTTGTCCCTTTTCCTACAACTTTGCCAGCAATGAATATTGTCAATTACTTTTTGGTGCTCATTTAATTACGTATAAAACAGTGTTTCATAAGTTTGCATTAATTTGCCGGTGATGTAGAATATTTTCTCTCCATTTGTTTTAATACTCACATCTGCTTTGTATGAATTGTTGAACTTATCCTTTGTCCATTTATCTATTAGGGTCTTGTAGTTGTCACAAACCTGAAGGAGCTTTCTTTCTATTACTTTGAATGCACGAAAGGACTATTTTATAAAAGCCTTTTTCTTTTATTATTTTTTGAACAAAATATTTTTATAGTCACCTGTCATTTCTTTTGTAATTTCTTCTACTGCCTAATCTATCTTCTAAGAGTGATCTATAGTTGATTTCTTAAAAGTTTAATCAATAATTCAAAGAGACTTATGCACCCCTATGTTCATTGCAGCACTATTCACAATAGCCAAGACGTGGAAGCAACCCAAGCGCTCATCGACTGATGACTGGATAAAGATGTCGTATGTATATACAATGGAATACTGCTCAGCCATAAAAAAGACGAAATCATCCCATTTGCAACCACATGGATGAACCTTGAGGGCATCATGTTAAGTGAAATAAGCCAGACGGAGAAAGACAAACACCATATGATTTCACTCATATGTGGAATATAAACAAACTTACAGACAAAGAGGACAAATTAGTGGTTACCGGGGACAGGGGAGTGGACAGTGGACACAAGGGGTGAAGGGGCACACTTATAAGGTGTATGATAAATAATAATGTACAACTGAAATCTCAGTATGTTATAAGCTATTATGACCACAATAAAAAAAAAAATTTAACCCTTACATCTAGCTGGAGTTTATCTTGGTGTATTATGTGAGGACAGATGTAAATTAAATTTTCCATATTGTTATTTAGTGATTCCAAGACAATTTGTTAAATAACCCTTTTTTCATGTCATTTTATAATGCTTACATTGTAACTTATTACTTTTTTTATAAATATGCCTTTTAGTATTTTTATAAAATGAGAAATAAATTATTAAAATACAAATGATAAATATGTTTGGCACTCACATACCAAAGGTTGAAGATATTGTCATAAGAAAATATCCCTCTACCAACAGTAGCTCATGCCTGTGTTGTTCAGCTATGTTCAGTCAAGTCTTAATTATCCATGGAAAAATGTAAGGGATAGCCTTGGTAATTCAAGAACACAGAATGTAAAAGAAAGTAGTACTTAAACACCTTCCCATCAATCTTTTTACTAGAACTGATTACCAGAAGTAAAATTGATCGATGTGATTTAATCCTCTCTGTCCTGTCCCAACATCCAGGAGGGAGCCAAGGAACAGGAAAACATCAGAAAAAGAACATTAGCAATAAGGATGTGCAAAATTGGAGGCCTAGATCACTGACGAGCAAGATAACTAACTCCATAATAATAGAAACGGCTGTGCTCTCTCCAGAGTTAGCCCCAGACTTTTTGCTGCTTTTACATCTGTCCCACGGGTACTCTTTCCCAGCTTTTATCTTCTCTCTGACTCATCCTATGACTACTGTCTTAATTCCAATATCCACCATGATCCCTAGGACTGAGAAAAAAACACATGCCCACCCACTTTAATGCATAAGTTCTTCTTTGTTTATTCATACACGTCTATGACAATACTTGCTTTGAGACTGGGAACTATTTGGCAATAAAAGATGCCAATTACACATACTACCTTACTTGGACTTCACTACCAACATACTAAATGGGAGATGAAGACATCATTAAAATTTTTTAAAAATCTAGTGAAATTTCCTCATAAGTACCAAATGCAAGCACACATCTGTTATATGTGCTATCCTGTGGTTGACTATAATCCAGGATTAAAGATTAGCTCCCTGATCCCAGAAGTGACAAGGAAAAAAACTACACTTAGTTTCTGGCTAGCAAACCTCCTTCATGGCCCACAGCAACACCAGCCCACAGTAAGATTCTTGTCATCTGCTGACTAGTCAGGCAGCTGCTGTACCCTGTAAGCTTAAGCTGACCAGGCCTGTTTCTTATTTATTCCTGAAATAAGCCTTTCTGAAAGTCACAGAATCAAGTGGAAGACAAATTAAATACAAGTTTATAGAACAATAAAACAAATTTTTAAGCCTCCTTTCAACAGATACAGGATGTTATTTCTCTTTAACAGACACAGGATGTTATTTCTCTTTATGAGTCTCAACCTCAATGTTGCATTTAGATCCTGAGACCTTCAAATTACTACCAAAATAACTATGAGATTAGACAAGTTAAGACCCTAAAAACCAAATGCAGTTTATTGCACAAGTAGATATTAGTAGGTTTTGTGTCTAAGCAGAGAAGAGGAACTTTCAAAAAATAATAAATTAAGGGTAGTTATCTCTGGTTTGGGGATGACAAGTGATTTTTATTTTCGTCTTTGTGCTTATCATTATTTCCAGTTTAAAAAATAATAATACTGTTTAACATAGGAGTCCCCAACCTCTTTGTGACAAGGAATAACTTTTTAACTTGAAACCTTAAGATCATGGAGGGGAAAAAAGGGTGGAATGTGCAAGGTATGAGAGTATGCATGAAAGAGGGAAAGATGGACAGACAAAACCCAGGGACTGACAAAGAATTTCCACATGGAGCAGGGATGAATGCTGTTGTCGACAAATCTTGAAAAGTATACCTGGAATTGATAGATTTGTCAGTAAATCCCAATACATTTGTGGGGAAGGGAGAGAGGGAAGTTGGTATTGGTTTAGGAGAAAGTATTTCAGAAATAGGAAAAGTAGAATCCGTGAAAAAAGTGGTTAATGGTGACTGATGTTGACTGGCTGTTGTGGAAAAGCTGTCAGTAGTCTTGACTAAAAGAGATGAATAATTTTTAAGGGAGGGTCATAGACTCCAACATTGTTATAAAATAAACAAAACAATCTCATTTCTGGTCCATGGTTTTCCTTTCCAGAATTTCTTGATGAGATAACTCATAACAACGGGATTATTTACATAAGGCTACAAAGATATGCATCAAAAGCCTTAAAAACAATAAACCTTTTGAACTCAACCACACTTCTTCTAGGAATTTATCCTAAGGCGTAAACAAAGATGTGTGCGAAAATTAAATAACAGACAGATTTTCGTTGCAGTGTAGCTTATAATCACTAAAAATAGCAAGAAAAGTAAGTATCAAGCAATAGAGTATTGCTTAAATAAATATTGGCACGTTCACATAAGTTAATATTATGCAGCCATTAAAATGATGCTGAAGAAATATATTTCACGATATGGGAAATGTTCATAATATGAAGTAAAAAACTTACAAAACAGTATGATTATTTTTTTAAAGCACACACACACAAATAGACTAACGTGATATATACCAAAAACATTAGTGGTGGTTATTCTCAGGAGACTGGGAATCATGGATTACTTTAACTATTTTTTGGAACTTACCTGTATTTTCCAAATTTTCTACATGAATTACTTTTGTTATCAGGAAACAAAACTTCTTTTAAAGAACATAAGTAAAGTTATAAAGAACATTAGGGCCATGTGTTTTCTTTGCTTCAAAAGCATAGGGCTTGAATTGGACTATATGAATATACATGTTACACAATGATGGGAGCTAAAAATTTACTTTTTAAAAAGCTGTGGAATCTAGAAATAATAAAGCTTCTCAAGATTGGTTAGATATTTTGTTTTTTTTTCTCAAAATGTGAGCTTTCTGTGCCATGTCTGTAAGAAGATAATTCCTTTTTACTAACCTAAGACAGGTCTGCAATCTTCAGGCTTCTGCCTGATTTTGAATTAGTCCAGTGACCATCAGACTTTCTGATTGTACAAACTTTCAATAAAAAATTTTTAAACAGGCACTCACTATGTGATTTTTTAATAAATTATATAGCTGTACAACTTTATTAAAATACCAACTATATATGAAAACATGCATGAAAATAGAAATTGTAAATGATGAGATAAAAGGAATAGGAGCTCTAACATTTTCTTCCTCATAATGCCATCGATTGTCTTAAATGTACTCTACTTTGGACACTGCTGGACTGGACAACCACAAAAGATGGGCTTTGACTAAAAAAGACTCAGCAAATGTGAATCTGTTCCATTCACAAGGTCTATAGGAAATGGATATGGGGTATTCATCTGAACCTAGTTCTTTAATTTATCCACAGGTCAAAGGTTATCTAGTTAATGATGGTGGTGTGTTTACACAGGAAATACCTTCCAGGTCCATACTCTAGCTTACCTTGTTGCTGTAATTTGTAATCAGTGGAATATGCCTTCCCAATGATATTCCAGACAGGCCTTAAGCATCCAAATAGTCCTTCAAGAAACCCACCACTGCCGCTGCCCGACCTGCTGAACTGAATCTTGATGTCTTCAGTTCCACTCGTGCTCTCTCCATCCACAGTGTTGCTGTTCCCCTGAGACATGGCCATCTCTGATTCATCTTGTTCCCTTAGCTGAAGGACACTGTTCTCAAACTGGTCCCTGGAATCCTCGCTTACACTTGTCAACACTGTTGTGGTGATGGGGCTGTTCATGCCCTCAGTTAGCTCTGTTTGAACCACTCCCTTTTCCTGCTGGTCCTTAAGGAGCTTGGGTGAAGGGTGGCTCCCCATTGGTGCGAGTTCATCTTGTAGTCCACTGAAGGTTTTGTTTTCACTCAAGGGTAAGTGTGGGGAGGAGGAGCAGCTCAGGTGCTCCTGAGGGTCAGCCATCGTGCCATGGGTATGCCCAAGATCCTGAGATGACACTCAGAGGATTATTAGAACAGAGTTCTGATGTAAGAGAGGGCTCCAAAACCTGGGGAAAACAGGAGGAGGACATGAGATCACCCTTTCTTTAGTCAACCGCACTACCATACTTCTGTTTATAACAAAAACATTGAAACAATGAGGACTGGTTAAACAGTGGTATATATCCATATGATGGAATACGGTGCAGCAATTAAAAAGCATGTTGTAGAAGAGTGTTTACCAACATGAGAAAATGTTCATGACATATTAATATAAACAATAGGGTAGAACAATATATACAACATAAACTGTTTTTAAATTTTTTATTTAAAAGGATACAAAAACAAATACAAGAAAAAAGACTGGAAGGATACATCTGAAGAATTAACAATAGCTAATTCTAGGTGGTTAGATTTGGGAGGGGTTTATATCGCTGTGTTTTTCAAGATATTCCAAGCATTCTGTATTAATGTGTTGCTATAGACTGAATGTTTGTGTCTCCCCAAAATTGTATGTTGAAACCCAATCCCTATTGTGATGATATCTGGAGGTGGGGCGTTTGGGAGGTAATTAGGTCATGATGGTGGAGCCTTCATGAATGGGACTAGTGTTCTTATAAAAGAGACCCCAGAAAGCTCCCTTTTCTCTTCTGCCATGTGAGGACACAGTGAGAAGGTGGCTATTACGAAAAGGAAGTAGGCCCTCACCAGATACTGAATCTGCCAGTGCCTTGATCTTGGATGTCCTAGCCTTCAGAACTATGAGAAGTAAATGTTTGTTGTTTGAGCCATCTAGTCTATGGTATTTTTGTTATAGCAGACTAAACAAACTAAGATATATGTATTACGTTTATAATCAGAAATAAAAAATTGTTTCCCTTCCCAAAGAGAAATTAAGTGTTCTGATAAATATATTTTTATTAGAAACTACATCCTGTGTTATTAGAAATCACTGCTCATCCTTCTCTTTGCTTTAATGTCTTATCCACTGGTACATTGCTTTACTTTCTAAGGCATTATTAAGTCATGTAGATAAATGTCTTGTTTATGTGACAAGACAAATTCCTAACATATAAAATTTGTTTTTACTGTACTGCACCAAATCTGGGGCAACAGAACTAAGCTCCAGCTCTTTAAACTTGTTCTTTGCTTCTGATCTGTCCATTAGCACCAATTTCTCAGAACTACCTAATCTCTGAAAATAAAGACATGGAATTGTTCTAGATTGGCCAGATGATGCAAAGTCAACCTTAAATTTATTCAACATATGACTCTTATCAGAAATTTACTTTTTTTGCAAATCCCAAAAAACAGTTCTTCCTTCCTTCTCACTGTATCAAGCATCTAGAATGTGTTAGAGGCCTGGGCATGAGGATGATCTCACTTTGCAAAGGGACAAAAGACAGACCAATAAAGATTGACAGTACAGTGCTTACAATAATCAACCAAGGGCTCTGAGAGCACAGAAGAGGGAGGATTAGTTTCAGGGACAGCTGCCCAAAGGTGGTAACTATTGATCACTTTGAAGGAAGTGTAGAAATTCATCAGTCAGGCGGGAAAGGGGTGAGTGAAAGAAGAGGGAGAGGGTACTACAGGTGTGGGGAAACTATGAATGAGGGCATGGAGAGATTAAAGACTATGGAACAGACGAGAAATCTAAATGACTGGAATGTAGATTATTTGTGTGTGTATAGAAGGTAAGGATGGAGATGAAGTCAGAGGCTAGATTGTAAGCAGCTTTGTAAGCTAGGCTAAGAGATCTGGATTTTATCTTGGAGTTGATAAGGAGTCAAAGTATCCTATATTGGGGGATAGGGATAAAAATAAACCATCCTTATTTTACTAATTTCTCATCCTTCATTACTGAAACTCAAATTTTAAGCTTTCTTAAAATTTTCATAACCTACGACTAATTTGTGAGTGAACCAATGAAAATACTCCATCCTTTGAACTCTTATTCATTCACTTAAACCCTTATTGAGCTCCTATTACATGCTATACAATGTATTAGGCATTAATGAATGATAGGTTCCTACACTTTAGGAACTTACAATCTGGAGGGAAAGACCAATAGATAATAACAGCCATATGGCTAGACATGGTAAACAGACATGTACAAGGTGCTGTGGGAGCTCAGAAAAATAAACATCAAATATGTCTACAGATGTCATAGACAAAATTTTGTTTGAATTGGAGGGTGAACCAGTGATCACTAAGAAAGTGAGACTAGGTATTCCAGGTAGTATGGGGGAGCAGCAGGAGATAGTTCTTATTAAAGGTGGGCAAAGGTCAGAATATGGTGGATCTGTATGACAAGCTAAAGCTTTTGGATTTTATTCTCAAGAGAACAGAGAGCCATTAAGGAATTTTAAGTGGAAGAGAGATTTGGTCAGATTTGTAATTTAAAATCACACCTACAGAAGTAGAAGTTGGATTGAAGGTGAAGATATTAATGAGGAGCAGGAGTTCAATAAGAAATGATGAGGGGCTGAATCAAGGCAGTAGCAATGGCAATGAAGAGGTAAGAGGTAGACTTGGTAAGATCTAGTGATTGGTTAGACATGGGGGTGGGTGAGGAAAAGGGAGAGGAAAGGAAGACTTTCAGAAAACTTACTTGGGATAATGCATAGATGGGCAATGCCATTAACTGAGATAGGAAATATCAGAAGAAAAGAAGGTTTGGAAAGAAGGTAATTAGCTCACTTATGGACATAGGGAGTTTAAGGTCTACTGTGTGTGTCATGCACTGAACCAGGCTTTTATTTATGTTATCTGATTTAAAAAAGACAATTTGAAGAGAGGGATTTGAAGAGAGGTAAAGATGGAGGCTCCTTTAGCTCAGGGGCAGAAGTATCGAAATAACACGAGTGAATCCAAGTAAAATTAATAATGTATTTATTAAATATGTGCTAGGAGCTCTGCCATGCACTAAGCTAGGTTCTGTGGATGCAGAATATTACTACTGTTACCATTACTACTTCTAAACAAATAAGACCAAGTGCTGTACAATTTCCAGAGCCTTGTTTACATAATCAGCGATGTGCTGGGAAATCAGCTCTCCAGAAAAAAACCCAATGGTCCGACTTGTAGTGTTTGCCTATTTACCTGATACAACTATTCCTACCATGGCAGATCTGAAGCTAATAAGAGTTTAACAACCTACTTGCCAAGTTACTGAATATTTCACAATCGGTTCTTACAAATCGGTGTATAAGTCAGCTCCAGCACTAATAATCCTTGTAAGAGTTTCATTCTCATTTTACAGAGAAGGAACTTTTCTAAGGTTATATTTTGAGTAAATGGTAGAGTAGGAATTAAAATCTAACTCAAAATTCAGATCCCCAAATTCCCTTGCCTTTTTTTCAACATGATGGCACCTCTTATGATAACCCCTCACTTTCTTAGAGTGCTTCACAGGTTAAAAAATGCTGTTGCCTATGATCTTGATCCAAACATTTGATCCCTTGTATAAGGAAGCCAGAGTATGGAATCACTATCCCAGTTTTTCACAGAAGGACACTAAGACCTAGAGAATGCATAGAGCCAGGATTGAATACCAGGTTATTTTTCTTTATCCTAAAACCCTCTCCTGTACCATGTACCATGCAGTCTCTGTAAGACACAGTTCCTTCCTTTCAAAGCTTACAAACTAGTTAAGGAGTTAATAATTACATTGGAGGAATTACCTTCTGCCTGCCCCCTCTCCCCGCTGTGTCATATTCTGTTATACATTGCTGGGAGAAGGGAAACAATGACGGGCAGGATCAGTCAACTGAGCTGAACGAAAGAGGTAGGACTTGAGATGAACCTTTGAAAGGAAGATGTGTTTGAGACTGACAGAGGAAAGGAAGTCAGGGAAGAACAAGAGCTTTAGCAGAGGCAGGGAAGAAGAAAAGACCAGGGCATGTGGGAGAAGGTTGGGAACCCAGAAATAATGAAATAGCTGCTAATGTTTGGTATTTCCTGCCAAAAAAGGTAACTCCTGCCTTCACATAGAGACCTCTGAAAGCTCATGAAATAATGCAGTGTCTTCCCTTTAAACAAATCAGAAATGACTTTAACTGGATAAGGGTGGGTTAACAGGGACTTAAGTTCTCAGGCATGGAGAAATTTAGGGACTGGGATGCTGCCTGGGAATGTAAGCTTGGAAAACAAGAAAGAAAGAATGAGAAAGAAAAGCTGGACCTATTTGTTACAGCAATAGCTGTTTGCTGAACTGACCTTCATTCCCCCCACCTCTTCCTCCCCATCCCCTTCCTTTTGTGCTCGTCTCTAAGCTTTGACATTATGAATCCCTCATTTTGCTTTCTTGCTGATTTCCTGCTACAACCTGTCTCTCACTGTCTATTGCCTTTGGCTTCTCTGACTTTGCTCTAGACGATGTCTTTTAAGACTGCTGACTTCATACTATGTGACCTGGCCACTGCCTCAGCAGTCAACTTCCAGTCTGCCTTTGCCATTGGGACTCATGGTTATCCCATACAGCACAGGGCACACATTATGCTATGGGCTCACATCAGACTTGAGGATAATGCAAATACCCAAATGTATATGTGAATTTCAGCCACCCACATATTTCTGCGATTTGTTCTTTGAATCAAACTACAGGACTTTATATTAATTCCTGGTAAATTTCCCTTTTGTCCATTTTTATCCTGACTTTCTCCCTGATGATATCATACTGAATCGGTTCATAGAGAAAAAGTTAGAAAAACAAGTGTTTGTTTTATAATCTCTCTATTTCTAAGAGGTTAAGGGTGCACATGAAGTGGACTTGTTCACATTGGCACTGGGAATGAGCCTAAGGAAGAGAACTTCAGCAGAGTCATCACTTCACTTTGATATTTAAGACATCAAAGAGTAACAGGACCTTCAAGGAACATGGTCCAACCCACCTGTTTTACGAATCAAATGAGAATCAAATCCCAGAGAGATTGCTGACTTGCCCAACAGAACCACTAATGAGTGGCTGAGCCGGGATGAGTCCTCCTTCCTCATGCTATGCTCGTCCCCTAGTCTGGTTGTCTGTTTATTCAAAGAGAAACAAATAGCCAGGTTATCATGACCACTGATGACAAAAGCAACAGCAATTCACAGTGTTATTCTAGATACACTAAAGCTCCTTCCAGGGAAGCACAAGAACCCACCTGGAGGGTGACCCTGTACCTGTCAACAGAGCAGTGAAAGGCCACCCAGCTCCTGGTGACTCAGCACTGCTCTGGGAGGGGGCAGAGGTGAGGGAAACTTCAAGACGTGTATAAAGATGGGTAGTCAGAGAGGCGTCCTCTGCTCACCAAGAATACCAAGTCCAATCTCAACCAACAAAGGCAGAGAAATGGAGAGTCATGAGAACAAAGGGAAAGAAATCATCACCATGACTATATTTGAATATGATCCGAGCTGATTCTACATTTAAGAAGAGTGTAGGAGGATAAAAATGTCTAAATTTTACCTGTGTTTGTATGCACACCCACACACTGCCACTGCCAGTGAAGAAGCTGGCAAGTGGAAACTGAGGGAACACAAGCAGCCCCACCATCTCTACCTCTGTCTTTTTTCCTCTCAGTTCCTCTCTCTGTCTAGATTTGGCTCGGGTACCCTCAAGGGAATGGACTGTTTGGCTATTTTCACCTATAAGAAGCCAAAGCTAGTACTTATTAGAAGAGGACAGAAAGGAAACGAGGCAAGATTTTTAAACGTTGCAAGTCAAATGGAAAAAGATAAGGCAGAGCAGGGGGTTAAAAGGGCAAGGCTGGCATGCCGCCCTTGTCAGGAGGAAGTTCTGTGGGCAGGGCTGCAGGTGAGGTGACACTGCTGCTGTCCTTACAAGGGCTCCTGAATCCGCCCCGAGCACAAGGTAGGTGCTTCCGGATCTGTCGTCCAGGCACATATCCCTCACCCTGTGAATTTCTCAGCCCCCGGAGGAGGAAGTGGTTTGTGCAAAATTAGTAGCCAAGGGTTGGAGACAGCAGCAGCTGTGCATTTGCCAGGGCACTGCCAATTTCTGGAAATTACCTTGGCTTCATGCCAAGATGGATTTGGGACAAAGAAAAAGAGGAATGGAAGAGGCGATGGGGCCAAATGGCCCTCGAATTCTTGTGCTTTTATTATATAATAAAAATTTTCCCATATTGCTAATAGAGAATAATTTTATAATAGACCAGATTTTGAGTTTTATATTACAAATACGAGTAAATCAAAGATTTTGGACAATTTTGCCACACAAAGTTTTCAATATGAGTAACAATGAATAAAATTTTAAATTAAGCATTATTGCTGAGGTTTCTTGATTGATGCTGAGCTCTTCCCAAGCTATCTTCTCTTTACTTGGCATTTTCTCGCTTTAAAATGAACACGACACTGCCATCCTAACCTTTGGTCCTTTCTTTAAAGTGCATATAGCAGTATTTAGAGCATAAGAGAGAGTTCTGTTCTTAGGGCATCATTCCATTTTAAAACTGGGATTAAGTCACTTGTTCTTAGTAATAACATAAAGCGATCCTCCCACCATAGAGGTCTGGCACTGAGATCTTGATTTGAACTTCAAAAAAATTAGACAGCTCTTTTTAATGGAATTACAAAATTATAAGTAGGTGATTTAAAATCAGATCAAAAGCGTGGCCTACAATCACGCCCTTCCCCTAACTTGCTCTCGTTCCTGTGAATCCTCTAGAGAAACCCCCAGGACAATAATAAGCTCCCATCAGCCGAATCCTCTGAGCTACATCACTCCATCTTCTTTATAACATTGCGTTCAACAATCATGTATTCAAAAATATTGATTCAGCGCCTACCCTATATCTATACTTTTGGTTAAGATTATGAATGTTTAATAATATTGAAGTGTGCTGGAGCAGCAAAAAATAAAAATTACAAGAAGGCAAATCCTCCATGTTGACAGATTACCATTTGAATACTAATACCTATGAATACAACCATGATTAAGGTTAAAATAAGTTTATAATGTAGATTTTAAAATGAATAAAGATGCTTCATTTTCACAGTTGTAGACTATAAACTTATCAAGAAATAGAAACTTGTGAGGCTTCAAATATACCTTAAGTCAAAGGCTAAACATATTTCTTCACCAAAGGAATGATTTCTCTATAACCTCCATGAATCTATGATAAATAATACATAATATTACAAGTGTTACTATTCCAGAACAGAATCAACATTTTCTGACCTTAATCTGACTTGCCATATGAAGAAGAAAATCAATAACTGAATAAATTCACTTAAAATGTCTTAAAAAATAAGATACAGACATATATGCCTTTAAATATACAAATGTTAATAAGTATAAAAATTATAGAAGCATTTCAAGAAAACAGGAAAATAGGTTGAAAAGGTCAACAGTAGTTATCACTGTTGTTCTTTTAAATTTTCTATTTTCCTAAATTTCTATTATCAGTATGCATTACTTGTTAAATCAGAAGTTTTTAATCCAAATCTTTCTTGCTTTAAACATATAGACTAATGAGCCAACTTTACTACATTTGCATATATGAAAAATGATATGAAATGTTAAGGTCATTATCAGGAAACCTAATTGTCAGTGTGTGCTAAGGCTTGCAAACAGTCTTAAGGATAATTATAAACAAAAAGAAAAGAAAACCAAAAAGAAAAATGAATAAAAAAACAGATGACAATGAAGAAACAAAAGTTGACGACTCCTATTTTGTTTTTACCTTTTCTACTAGTAAGAATCATATTCAAGCTGGAAAAGATAGAATAAGTGTGACTACCAGAACTGAAACTCCAGACAGATGAAGAGCCAAGGGCATATCTAAGTGTTCTGATTATTTCCCCGTTCTAAGGTCCAGATGAATTACATGCTAAGGCACTAAAACTCTTGCATTTAGGATCACAAAAATAACCTTGGGTAAAGAATTATCTTTAGGAACTTTGAGCAGGACATTTATTCATAGAAAAGCAGAAGATAGAGAGATATCCTAATTTTAAAAAAAAGAAAAGGAAGGAATATAGAATATATAGAACTATGGACTTAAGTTGGTCCCTGATAAAAGCATCAAGTATACATTAAGCACTCAATAAATGCTAGTCCCTTTTCTCCTTTTCCTTTCCTGTCATTTTGTGCCTTTCCTCTCTCTTTTTGGAAATCTATAACTCTCCTTAAGATAAATAGTTCAGGAGAGGCTGGCCCCGTGGCTGAGTGGTTAAGTTCGCATGCTTGGCTTTGGCGGCCCAGGGTTTCGCTGGTTCGGATCCTGGGCGTGGACATGGCACTGCTCGTCAGGCCATGCTGGGGTGGCGTCCCACATGCCACAGATAGAAGGACCCACAACTGAAAATACACAACTACATACTGGGGGCTTTGGGAAGAAAATGGAAAAAAAAAGATAAATAGTTCAGGAGAACAATTGAAATAATTGAAATAATTTAAAAATTATCAAAATTAAGATCATTTAAAAAATTTGGTCTATAATGCACAGTTTAACACTGTTTCCTAATGAATCAATTCAGAACATTCTATGCACGTCATCATATAGAGGGCAAGACTTTGAGGGGCAAAGAGGGAAAGCACCAGAGGAAGATAGACCTGGATTCAAATCTTAATCATTAACTTGACTTTCTCTCTAAGCCTCCTTATCTATAATTGGGGATGACAGAATCCACTTCATAGAACAGATTAGATGATTACATGCGATAATGCATATATAGTACACCCAGTACACAGTGAATCCTTGATACTTGTTAGATATCCCAGTCTTTAACTAGAAAAACTAGAATAAAAAGATATATGTCAATATGCTCAATACTTATGTAAAATCAAGGGATACAAAAGGAAGGCAAAGGGAAGACCGTAAGCTTTTTTAAGAAAAGTGAAAGAATGAGAAAAGGGGAATAAGAAAAGGAGGATAGATCAATATACATAGAAATTGAGGGATGTTGAGCTTGTAACATTCATTTGAAATTAAATGAAAGCACAAAGCATCAGTAAACAGAGAGATACCAGGTCAAAAGGGGAAAAGTAAGATGGAAAATGGGAGAGAAAAATCCCAAATGTATGTAACTTCTTTTTCATATTTAATTTCCTTTGTCTTTAATTATAGCAGTTATTTTTACATTCCAGGTTTTAATTAAATTGAAAAAAAAGGGAGAAGCTCTATGTAGCTATAATATTTGGGAGAATATTAATGCTATGTAGTTAATATTTGGGAGAAAAAAACCCTAATTCTCATGATTTTAACATTGCTATGTTAAACTAGGAGATCATTTTATTGATTCAAGAAAATGTCTCTAGGACAACATTGTTATGCTTTAAACAAAAGAGTAATTAGAAAATTGGAGAACTATTGCAGAACTGTTCCCAAGGGAGATGATGGAATTTCTTCCCTAGAAATCCGCATGTTTCCACATCACGTTATGTAGACATGAAGATGTTCTGCCTTTCAGGGAGTAATTCTACTCCATGTCACCCATATTCCTGGCAACGTCATTGTGTCTTCAGGCAGCTTGCTTTCACTTTCTTCATGAACACCCTATGCCTTGGGCAAAGTCTAAAAAGTTTGTTGTGGCTCTAGGCCTAGAGAACTCTGTACATTAGCAACTTCCCACAAACTTAGAAAAATCATTAAAAAATAGCCCTAAGTAATAAATTTAACATTGTAGTAAAATGTGTGAGCTCTGGTTTCAAACTGTCTGGGTTCTAATACTGATTCTGTCCATGGGGAAGTTCCTTATCTTTGTGTGTCTCAGTTTCCAGAATCAAAAACTGGGATAATAAGAGTCTCTACCTGATAGGGTTGCAATGAGGACTAAATGAGATAATGCTCACAGAGTGCTTAACATATTACCTGGCACAGAGTAAGCACTTAATAAAAGTTTGCTATTTATATTTTAAGTTAATAAACATTTTATCCTAAAATGAGAGTATATTCTTTATTAATAATAATATCCATATCATTAAAGGAGTAAGATCAAATGAGAACATATATTTTACAACAGATTTGTCCTTAGTCATTTCAGGGAAATATCCACAGAAAAAGGGAGCCTTAAAGTTGTCCCAAAGGATGGCTACTTCCATTTTATAATGAAAAGATCATTTATTTCCAAGGGGTTAAGTAGAGCCACTTAGCCCAGAAATAAGCAATGGCCCAGCCTGCAGGATTTGACATCACTATTTATCGACCCCAGGCCCTGAGACCACTCTGACCACTCTTACAGTTTCTATGGCTTGTCCAGTTGGCAAAAAGAAAAAAATTTTTTGGATGTAATTTGAAGAATTATAGATATTGAAAGATTAATAATCCCCTAACTAGGAGATAGTATGAGTAGCACAAGTTAGTAATTTGATGTTGAGAATAAAAACATATTTAATAATTACTTCTAATAAATATCATGATATTAACATACAACTACATTTGTTTACTATGTCATATATGTATCTTCCTTTGTAGACTAGGTATGTTTTTAAAGAAAAAAATAATCTAATTAGAGATTAATTCATATGCCAAATGTACTAGGGATTAAATTAAGGAAACTTTCTATGCTATACATAATCATTTTTCTGAATTAAGATTTTCTGAAGTCTGTGTGAACACTGCCTATATGATGAGCTAGCAGCAGAAGCAGGCGCTATCACTGAAGTTGTAGAATCCTATATTAGCCCAGGCCCTGGCAAGAAATGGATGGCACACTCAAATGGGGCAAATGAAGAGAGTTTAATAAGAGACTACTTACAAAGGCAGGGGTAGGAAAAGCAAAAGGGATGGTGCTATTTCCCAAAGCTAGTAACAGCCAGGAGGCTGTTAACTGGGCAGATGAAAGAATGATACCAAAGTTTGGAGAGCATAGCTATAGAAGAAGGTTATCGAATAAGAGTGAGGTGGCCTTTGGTAGAAGGATGCAACCAAAGTGTGATGACTTGAGAGGGGCGGAGCTAGGGGAATTAATACTGAACCCCACCCTCACTCTCCTCTTGCTCTCTGAGATTCTGCCTGTGCTTCCCACTGATTGAACCTAGTAGAAAATCAGAGAGCAAGAAAGTCCACTGATGCAATCCATACAAGTCAACCTCCAGAGGCACACAATAGGGTACTTGGAGAAAGACAGAAAGTAGATCTGACCCTAAGCACCAAACCACTGGAGATCCTGCTGCTAAAGGCAGTGAGATAATGGCCAAAACTGGAAATGCAACTCATAGAGCTGAGCCCCGGCTACTAAAAGGTCTACCTCTGGCTTCTGGATATTTCAGTTTGGTGAGAAACTTGAACTCTGGTGTCAGTCATGAGCTCTATAGCAGTTGGATATCCATTGGATGATCTGTTCTTTCTGCCTGGGCTGAAATATAGGGAATATTTTCCCCTCTAAATATGTAAAATACTATTTACTACATTTAGGTCATCCATGAGTCTCAATACTATGTAACATGCTCCAAAAAAGCATTTCTTCAATGAAAATTAAAGGATATCCATGTTGTGATTAAGTACTTATAGTGGAGGCAGCTTGCTACATATGGGTTCTAAAAAATCAGCTTCCTCATGGAATTTATGTAAGTATTAAAAGAGATAATGGACATGAAAGTGCTTTTCAAGCTATGAAGTAGTATCCTGATGCTAACTGTTGCTATTAAAATATATTCCAGCCATTTCAGGGAGGTGATGAATAGCATACTGCTTAGTAAGAATTGGTTGGCTCTGCTGTCAGGAGCTACTGTTTATTACTTTAAGCAAGTGAGAGAGGAAGGGAAGTCTTTTTCAATTAAATTATATAATGGAAGTTCTCTTTTCCCATTAAATTTACTGTCAGTATTTGGACTGTTTAGTTGGACAGAAAAATATAACTTAAGTAGAGATATGAATATAACACATTCTGTACTTGTTTTATACTGTATAACATTAAAACCAAATAATTCATTGCCACTTTAGTATAATTGAGCTACTGAAGAGCATCAGTTACAGACTTCCAATGATATATTTGGAATTTCCTACAGAGCTGCAGATCCTACAAACTATTCTTGGGCAAGTCTTACATATATTTGGCAGGCAAAAGTTGTCAAGGGTCCTTCTGCCATCCTTGGATTGCTTTTCAAGGTCTTGCTTAGGAATGACAGAATCATAGATTGTTAGAATTGGAGGAAGCAATGAGAAGGCCATGACTTCTATTTTTCAGGAGAAATAACTCATTCCTATTAGTTTGTAAATTCACTAAGAGTAGAATCCAAGTATTACCTATCTCCATACCTTGTCCCTCTTTTCCTCCTTATCTAGCCTCAGCTCCTGGTACAGGACTTGATGTGATACGATGCAATTTATTTTTTGGACAAGAACTTTACACGCATGTACACACACACAGAGCAATGTGATGAACAATGCATTAATAACAATGGCTGACATTTACTGAGATTATTGCCACTCACTGCTCTAAACCCTTTTCCTATAGGAACTTCCCTAATCTTCACATCAACCCTTTGAGAAATGTAGTGTTATTACCCCTGATAATAATTGATAAAGAAATGGGGGCACAGAGAGTTTAAATTACTCACCTATAGCTACTAAGTGGTAAAGACAGGAGTTGAACCCAGTTCCAGAGCCTGAGCCCGAGTACAAGTCTAAGCCGATACCCTAGGTCACAACACTCTACTGTCAACATTATAATGGGCTTCTACTTAATTAAGAAAGGTCTAAGTCAGAAAAATAAGGACTAGATTCACATCTTACCTTAAACTTAGGTTCTATATTTAGGATGAAAGGTAAAAATTCCCAGCAACAAATAAAGATAAGTGGAGAATTCCAAAATATGCCCACTTTCTTTAGGGTTTACTTCATTCTGTTTTAACATTAAAACTCTATACCTGCACTGTCCAATACAGTAGCTTCTAGTCATATGTGCTTATTTAACTTAAAATTAATTAAAATTTAAAAAGATTAAAAATTCATTTTCTCAGTTGCACTAGTCTGTTTCAAGTGCTCCGTAGCCACATGTGGCTAGTGGCAGCCATATCGGACAGTGCGAAATACAACATTTCCATCATCACAGAAAGTTCTACAGGACAGCAGTGCTCTACATGCTTTCTTCACATTAATAGATTAGTTTGTTGCAAGAATTAACAAGGACTGCGGCTTCCCTTTGTACACGGGGATTTGTTAAATGCTTAGAACTCCACTACCTCCTTTAAGATAACAGGTTTCCCACCAAATTTTAGTAATACCTGTGAATGAAATGATTTAAATACAGCTCATTCTAATGATGGTTTGTCAGGATCAAATTAAAGCAGAGATTTTTTTCACATGATTTTCCAAGGGACCACAGCCAGGTGTCTAAAATCATCAGAAGAGCCAGAGGAATAATTTTCAAATACCTAAGTAGTTTCAACAGTTGTTTGTGGAGAATTTTACAATTGAAATTGGATTATTGCTATTTTCATAATTGCCCTTCTTTGAAGTTCCTAATCACAGTAACAGTGTAGGTGAAAGCAGAAACCTAAGGGATAGCTAACAGAGGGAAGAGAGTGAATAGGACGAGAAGTTTTTTTCAAATCACCAACAGCTCTTGTCACTTCTCAGAGAAGGCTGTACTATAGATAACCAGGGTGAAACTCCAAGAGAAGCAAGGAACTCTAGACTCTGGATCCAACGTCCAATTTTAATAGAGAAGTAATTAATACCATATTAGTGAAAGATCCTATTGCTCTAGACTTTTACATTTCTCCTTAACATTTGCTCACAGAAGCAGTCCTGAGTTTTAATTTTTTAATCAAGATGATATTCTAGAAAATGTATGATGGAACGTTTTCGAGCTTTGCCAAGAATAAAAATTTGAAGTTGGCAAAGATCAATCATTTTTAACCTGTCTCATGTCACTGTTTTGGAATGTGAATTTGACCTTGTGCTAGAGAGTAATCCAAACCCATTGTTTAATTATTCATTAGTGTAGTTTCCATTTCTACTCCCAATATATAGTTGAAATTTGCAGACTACTAAAGGATCCTTGATAAGTCCCATCTGTCCAAGATGAGGATGACAAGGAAAAGCATCAATAAATATTAAATATTTATTCTAAGTGTTAAAAAATAATAAATGTACAAGACAGTTCTAATGGAAAGAAAAATAAATGCAGAATAATAAGGTATTTGTGATAGAAAACAGGCAGTATGAAGCACCTCAATACAGAGATTAATATTACCAAGGATAGTATTTAAAGATGTATTTAGCTGCCTCCCTTCAGAAATTATAATTTGAACTCATTACAAGCACACGTTTTCAATACACGTTCCTAAAAAGTTCATAAATATTACATTTTTTAAAAAGTTAGTATCTAAAAATCCTCAATAGAAGTTAACTGTTTGAAGTAACACTTGTAAATCTATTTGTAAAGTGGAAAATCCTTTTGAAATGCTAATGATTGCTTTATTATTGCACTTGTTTAGTTAATTTGAATTTTCTTCTGTCTCAATGTCTGGAATAAAGCCCCTAGCCAGCTCATTAGCCATCATTTCTCAAAGCTCTTAGTAAATCTGCCTGAGTAGTTAATATGTCCTTATAATTTGTCCTCGGCTCAGAAATCAGATAACCAAGCTTCTTAAAAGTGTGTGAAAATAAAAGTGATTAGGTTTTGTACAAAGGCTTGAAGAATCTTCCTATGAGTAAACGACGACGATTGGTATATCAACTTTACGATGTCTATTCTGGCTATGTGAGAAAGTTTTTTTCCTCCCATTTTCTGGTTCTCAATAACTCTTTGCAAATTTGTGCGTATGTATGTCCAGCTGTTCTTAAAGCATGGCATGATCTACAGTGACAACGCTTTGTAAAGAGAAGACGAGACAACTCTACTTGAAGAACCTATGAAATGCTAGTGGCCCTTGTAGCCTAATATGCTGCCTCTGACAGTAGCTTTAAAGGATGCGTGATTATTTTTTGTAACTTCTGCTTCCAAAAGGAAAGGATATAACATAAACATCACTTGTTGCCTTTCATAATCCATTAAAGAATCTTATTTATGTGTTGAACTTATTTTTATATTAATCCTTAATGCCTTAATTTTATTACTAACATTGAATATTATAAATGATCTCTTCAACACACGTTTCTGTTGCTAGAAGAGAAGCTTGCTGAGGGTAGGGACCATTTTATTATTGTTTTCCCCAACACCTAGCATGGAACCTGACATTAACAAAGGTCCAATCAATTAATGAATCAAGGTAAAAAATGCCTTTTCAAAATTTAAAAGTAAGACTTTTAAAAGTTTATTCAAAAAGGTTTTCAAGTTTAGCTGATATCCTTAAAGTCTAGAATTCCAGAATCTGTACACCATGATTTTATAAGTATCAACCTTTGTTCTTCAACACTGATGGTTCTTAAAAGTTCCAGGCTGCATTCCTAAGGCAGGACACACACATCCCTGAACCATTTCTATTGCTCTTGTCTGATCCATCTCCAACTTCGCTTCATTTTTCCTTAAGACTATCACCCAGAATTATGCTATAAATATCACTGCCCCCTGGTTGTGGGTTAAGGAGAGGATATTGTTTTCTGTTTCATTGCCAGACCCCTTCTGATGATGCCCAACGTGTTAGTGAGTTGGCCATAAACAACACACTGAGCCAATTTCATCGGTGATTAACCTACCATTACTGCAAGGTTCCTCCCAGGACTATAATGAACCAGACCATAATGAAGCCCAATATATTACAAATAGTTATTTTCTCCATGTTCATTACATTATGCTGATGATGTGCTGTAATAGGAAAGGATGTGGGATTTCAAGTCAGAAAGACCTTATTTGAATCCCAGCTCTGCCACTTACTGGCTATGAAGTCTTCAGCAAGTTACAGAAATACCTCATTTGTACACTGAGGATAATAAAACTTCCTTTTGAGATTGTTGTAGACACAAATCAAACTAACAGGCATTTTATTGAGTGCTTACTAATCAAGACCCTGAAATCTTCAAATGGTTTCCCTCTGTTGTCTTGGCATTTCTCACCTGAAATAAATTTAATTTCAACTGCAAAACTGGACCATTTCACTCTATACTCACATTTTTTTATTTTTTCTAAAATTGTTAAAAAGATTTCTAGTTAAATGTGGTAGATTGAACATAAAGATTTTATCTCTGGTTTTCCCCTCCCCCCACCAAACCCCACTAAGATGAAAGCAAGACAAATAAAAAGAAAAGATATAGCATGCAACAAAATGTGTGAAGCTCAAAAGCACTAGGCTCAGAGAAAAAAGCCATACACAAAAGGCTACATACTGTATAATTCCATTTCTATGAAATCCATTTATACAAAAGATAAAACCACAGGGACAGAAAACAGAACAATGGTTAACAGAGGCAGGGTGTGGGGAGAGAGAACCGACTTGAACCTTTCTAACCCCCAGCTCCAATACTGAGATTTGCAAATGGCAGCTGAAGGCAAAGACCCCAAGCTGTCCTGAGCAATGGCAGAATCACCAGAACACATCAACAGCCTTCTAGCAGGCTCCTTCGAAACTATCAGTTTTCCAAGGACACTGATCCTTTCCTGACACCTTTGCTAGGATGCCTTTGATAAAGACAAAGTCCATTTAGTTGTGTAAGTTGTGGCAAGCTTTGTTAAAATGCAATCACATTGCTTTACAGTTATAACTTCCCACTTATTTATACATTAGAATTAATTTTGTATTCAGAATCCTTTAATACCTTTTGAGACAGAGGTACTTTTGAGTGTTTCTAAATGAAAGTTAATAAACATGAGTTTAGAGAATAAAACGAGCTAAGAGTTTAACATAGTCAAGGTTATACGTCCTTAGAATCTAAAAGCCATCCCTAGAGTTTCCCACCCCAGAATCAGTGTTGAATTAAAGGCTGAGGTAAAGATCCAGGATCTGGTGCCAGAAAATCATTTACTGAGGCAAATCAAAGTGTCCTTCCCATAAGATCTTTAGTGTTTCTATCATGCTTTTATGATTTTCTTTCCTTTCCAGGCATATTTTCAATATTAATTTTTTAACTTTACTGGATGTGGGAATATACCCCACATCTCTTCTGGGATGATCCCACCCCACTTATTTCCAACTTTCATTTGAAGGATTTTTCCACGGAGCCCTTTTTTACTTGCCTTGCATAAAAACAAGTACTCATTAGTGAGAATGGGTTTTGCAATGGGCCATTCACTCAACCTCACCAGACTGACATGAATTGAGCAGCAAAATTTAAAACATGAAAACAGTTAAATACCTATGAGGAATCACAGAGTCCCTATACCTAGTCTACTAAATGGCCTTCTACTCACAATCACTTAAATGACCATAGGGCTAGGATGCTCTATCAATTGTGCCAGTAAGTTAGAAATTAACCCACTTACCCCTTGGACAATCCCGGTTTTAGAACTAGTGGCTCTTTCCTTTAGCCTACATATGTCAAATTCCATGGGATAAAATTAAAGGCATGATTGGCTGTGGTCACAGAGAAGCTCAAAGAAGAGTCTGATTATTTTATAACCCCAGTAGATCCAGATTCAGATTCTGATTTGTTCTCTTTTTCTCTTTCTCCTTACTCACAGCCAGGCAGAATCAAAAGAAAAAACTCAAATTTCATAAAAGTTAGGATTTAGTTTGAGAGTCAAAGTGGTAGAATAAAAATGTATTTAGTACACTCCTAAGTAGGGCTGCCATGTTCCTGGCTTTATTTCAAGCCCTTTCTTGACATGGCAGTATAATCTAATTAAAGGAAGGTGCTACAAAAAGAAAAGTTGAGAACTAAATTGCTGGCTAGAGATGGCTAAATTGAGAGTCAAATGGTACCCTAAGCTTCCTGTTTTTCTGACTTCAAACTGTTTTGGGTAATTTTTCCTGACTACTCTGGGGCCCTCCAGTTAAAAAAGTCTTTTTTAACTTTTCCACTCCTGGACTCTTGCTACTGTTTCACCCAGGTTGCTACATTATACAATTCTAAGAGGCCTCATTCTCAGTGACAGCCCTGCTTTTATTATTTCTCTCTTCCACAAATGATTCTTAAAATTATTCCCAACAAGATCAACTGATGTCAATTGATTGTTTCATTTTAGGGAATTACAACCAAGTGCTTTAAACACACAAGACAATACTGTAAAGGAACTAGAGTAATCCTTCCAAGTCACTCACTGCTCTGGTCTGAATGTTTGTGTCTTCCCCAAATTCATATGTCAAAATCCCAGCCCCCAAAGGTAATGGTATTTGGGGTAGGTGGGGTCTTTGGGAGTTGCTTAGGTCAGGAGGGTGGAGTCCCCACGAATGGGATTAGTGCCCTTATAAAAGAGGCTCCAGAGAGATCCCTTGCGCTTCCACTCTGTGAAGACACAAGAAATCTGCAACCCAAAGAGGGCCCTCATCTAACCACACTGGCACCCCGATCTCAGACTTCCAGCTTCCAGAACTGTGAGCAATAAATTTCTGTTGTTTATAAGCCACCCAGTCTATGGTATTTGTGATAGTAGCCCAAATGGACTAAGACACTCACTCAGTAAAAATGCTCTGAGTATGTGCCAGACACTGTGCTATGATGCCATAGATGATGGAATAGAGACAGATTAGCCAGTCCTACCCTCAAGGAGTATATACCCTAGTGTGTCAGATATGCAAGTAAACAACTACAATGCAAGACAGAATTAAGTAAGCCTTCAAGAGCTGTATAGGCTATGGCACAACAGAGAGTGCAACAACTAACTCTGATAGAGAATATTATGGGCAAACTTCATAGAGGAAGAGACATTGCAGCAACAAAGTGGGACCTTGAAGGAAGAGTGAGAGTCACACCAGTGGAGAAAGGGTGGAGGATGGGGGAGGCAGGGGTGTTATTTGGAAGAAGGCATACATTCCTGTCAAAGAGAATCCCATAAAGAAAAGAATGGAAAGCAAGAAAATAAATGACATTTTCCAGAAACATCAAGCCGTCTGGAATAGTTGGAACATAATGTACATGGAGGGCAGGGATAAGCACAGCTATAACTATGGGGTGGTGTCATGTCATGAAAGGTTTTCAATGCTGTAACAAGTCCCTTTTCTCAGATCAGAAGAATTTGGCTTCATAAAAACTATTACTCATTACTTATGCAAAAATCAGAAAACTTTTGTTTAAGACCACAGTAATCGGAACGAGTAAAATATGTAGTTTCTCAAATTATGCTATTACATTAAATAATGCATATATCCTTATTAGTGAAATAACATTGTTTTGGGGAATAAAATTGACGCAGAGTTTCCCTTAAGTCATTCATTGCTACAAACACATTCTTCAGAGCCTCGTTTAGAAATCTAACAGTAGCCCGGAAGGAATAAACATGCTGGCCTTAGAGCAAAAAGGGGCATGCCACAGGGGCTGGCCCCGTGGCCTAGTGGTTAAGTTCATGTGCTTCACTTTGGCAGCCTGGGCTCAGATCCTGGACAGGGACCTACACCACTCATCGGCAGCCATGCTGTGGTGGCAACTCACATACACAATAGAGGAAGTGGCTCAGATATTGCCTCAGGGTGAATCTTCTTCAGCAAAACCAAAAAAACAAACAAAAAAATGGGGGTGGGGGGCACATGCCATAGCAAGTGTTCAATGTACTAAGATAAGATACATTGCTAGTGAGAACAGCTGACAACTTCATACATTGACAACAGGACTGGATACAAAATTTGCAGGGCTAATACAACATAAAAATGCAAGACCCCTTGTTCAAGAACTATCAAGCATTTCAAGATAGAGATAGCACAGCATAAAACCAAGTGCGGGGCCCTGTGTAACTGCACAGGGTATACACCTGTGAAGCTGGCCTGATTGCCAGCTCTCACTTTTAATAATAATCCACTTAGTTTCTACAGCCTGTTAGGTGTAAAGCAGCTCTCACATTCAAGTGTGAACTTCTGCCACCAATTTGCCCCGCAGAATTTATCCCACCCCCATCAGCGTGCTTTCCTCTCTGCCTTGGCTGGCAATGGTAGCTACAGGAGACCCCTTCTTAGAGAAGTGCTAACTCCTTCACCTGTTCTTATAATGCCATTCTGCTCATTGCAAATTCACACTCTCTCTCTTAATCTTTTGTGTTTAAAATTTTCCCCTCTTCATAAAGTCTTCACTATCGGGAGGTAAGGTAATAAGTTCTCAAACACATCCAGTATTTAATCTTAAATTGATGCATGATTTAGGCTACTATTTATGTAGAGTCTAAGGATAGCCAGCTGCTACTGCTGCTAATATTGATGATTGTGGCTGAGTGCCTAGGTACTGTGCTGGGCATTTTACAGTCCTGAAACTGATGAGTGGATGATCCCATTGCTGTGTGATTTCCTTGTTCTTTATATTTTATTCTATTTTAGTCCTATTTCTCAGCATATTAACACTTTCCCCAAAGCAAAAACAATGGAATGAGGGGGGAAAAAACCCCACTGGGGTCAGACAATTTTGCTACTTGTTAATAGGGTTGGTAAGAAAACAACTGGTAATGACTTTAAAAAAAGATTTAAAGCAATCACTTAATTACACCTCTTATATTATCTGTGCACTTCATTTATTCTCGCTGACCTTCAATGGATGAACTGACCTTTAGGTTTCTCTATATCAATAAGTTGGCTACCTTTAGGCAATAAAATTAGAGAGAGATGACACCATGCCTTTTTGAATTGCATTAGCACAACATACGTATAGCCTTGTCAGTAGAAGAAACTGAAACAGATCATTTACTGTAGCTGTGAATTCTACTCAACCAACTGACACGTCTAGTACACTAAGCCTTGTGCTTCATGCTATAGTAAAAAGGTGCAAGTTTTCACATTATTAGTGTACTATTATTGCTAAAGAACTTCAGACAAGGCCCTCCGTGGCCCTGAACCTGTATTTGGTTCAGAGTGCCGTCTGAGTGGGTTAATTTTTTTTAGACTTCACCGATTTCAGAACAGCTGCAGATCTGAAGTCAGATAGTCTCAACTGATCCAAATTAAACTCTTTGGATTAGGTTACTCCTATTTGCTTTAGCTAGATAGGAATTAATTCAGTCTACTAACAATTTCCAAAGCACTGTATGTAGCTCAAATTTGGCACATGGTTTGTCTTTTGCTCCATTTTTGCCTTTTTATCTTTGATTTGAGAAGACTATATACCACTATCCTGTGAATATGGGAAGGAGGGAGGTTTTCCTTTTTACACACAGAAGATATATCTAGTACCTCAGGACATTTTGCCTCCTGAGCCACAGCTTAACAGCATTAGCAAAAGCAGTTCAGCCAGAGGGGAATTGAACAGCAGCTGAGTCAGTCTAATAATTTACACAGGGGAAAGCCCTTGGAATTCAGAGGCACATCGCCCAGCTGGAGAGACAAATCTAATCTCTGCTAATGATGTTCCTCCCTCTCCTTCCTATCAGGGTTGGGCTTTTTACACATGCGCACATAATTATATATGCACACTTGGAGTCCAGTGAAGCCAAACAACACAGCACCCAGGATTAAATTACACAGTAAGACTTCCAGGCGTCATCTGGCTCCTAGATCCTGCCTCATAAATGCTGTCCACGGTTCACACTGTGGAGCTGTTAAAGACCTTAAGAATTCAAAGAGATATACAGCCACAAACTAAAATTCAGAAGTGATGATATTACGGTTTTATTTGAGACTAAGTATAATAAGTTCAATTTCTTAAATTAATTTCAATAAACACACATTAGAAAGACACATGGACTTTGTTCTAAAAAGATCTTGAGGCTGTTGACAAAAATGCACACAATATAATAAGTAAATAGATGAAGAAAAAACAAAAATAAAAAGCCAAAACAAAACCCCCAAAGTAAAAAGCAGTAGACAAAAATAATTTGTATGCTTACAACTGTTAAAGATGGTTTGCAAATTTGGAGAACTTTCTGTGGATCAAAGTAAAGAGAAAGACACAATTAAGTGCTCAAGTAAGATAAAAACGTATCAAGCGTCCAGGAGAAGCACTTTTACCTGTCCTGAAGCCAGAGAGGCCTTTCTTTCACTGATCTGCACAAAATGATAAAATATCCTCAACGATACCCTCACAGCAAATACAGTAGCATCTTTCCTAGGCCAGTTTTTAGAGCACCTTTCCATACAAGGTAAGATTCCCAAGTATTCCAGAAGAGCAATACTTACAGTAAGAGATGCCAAGTAAACAGCTCTTTGAAAGTCTGACTTAATCCAGAAGGGCATGGACTACGTCTCCTTCAGGAAATCTTCCCTGACCATTATTCCTCACACTCAAGCTTTCAAAAAAGATGGAGTAGCTAAGAATTATAGGTTCTATTCTCTGCCAAGAACCTAGAATGCAAATATTCTGAGTTTTCATGCAAGGGGCAGACCCATAAGCTTTAACAATCAACCAAGAAGAAGAAAGAGCTGACATCCTCCTATAAAAATGCAGGAATCTGACCAGAATTTGTGTCTCAAAAACTCATTTTCACACAGAAGTGGGCCAAGAAAAATAAGTCTGACCATGTGGTTGTTTATTTTTTATTAGAATGAATAATGTTCTTCCCATTCTGATGAAACTTTACTTTTTTCAATGCTTTTATAAGTATTTGTATACAAAGCCCTTTGCAAATAGCATCAATTATTTTTAGAAGAAGGAAGCAATTTAACAGTTAATACCTCTGCTGCTTTATTGAAGTAAATAGGGAGTGGTGGGGTAGTTAGTCACCATCTGGGGCTATAAATTATAATCCTGCTACATGGTAATGGTCTGAGGGCTGATCCATGAAGCTCCCCTAGGAGCATCCATCTATCAGTGCAGCCATCCATAGCAGGGACTAAAGAAAAGGGCAGCTCCGAGTCCAGACAAGGGACTCCGCCACAGCAGCAGAATACAGTGCCGTCAGATTTTTTAAAATAACTCTCAGATACAACCTCCCTGCCCCCTAAACCCCATACCAAATTTCTGAATTCAGGAAATTATAGGGAAAATTCTCATACTTTAAATATTGGCAATTAGAGGGGAAATTAGGATTTAAGAAGCTCTGGGCAAAAAAAGTCCTCAAGTCAGAGAGAACAAACAATAGATTCAGAGCTGCTTCATCTATTTTTAATGAACTTACAAAGATGTCTTGAGAAGAAAAAGGTGACATTATTTACCATAGAATGAAAACTGAGAAGTTAATCTAGCAAGAAGCTACGTGATTTTGCATGTATGTACTTGTGTAAACTTGCACAGCCCCCAAACAAGGGGCCCTAGTGGCTGAATACGTTCTGCCTCTTACTGCAGGCTGAGGGCTTAGCTGCTTTGGACTGGTTCCTCCAAATGTGTTAATTGTAAAGATGATATAAGCAGGTAAAAAGAAAACATAAGTCAGGCATGATCCTAATAAGGAAAACAATGCAGAGAATCAAGTTTACAAAAATAATCAGAAAATGACAAGTTGAAAGAAAAACACAGGATACTTTTGAGTTCTTACAGTAAGCCTTAAAGGGCATCTGAGATCATTCTTAGAAAGAGAATCTAAGTCAGAAGTGCTAAAACAATTGTTTTTTTGTTTGGTATGCAGTTTAAATACATGAAGCTTACACCTGATACATTTTCTAAGATATTCAAGGACTTTTATAGACATTCTCACATCAGTTCTCACCACAGCCATCCGAGAAAGGCACTCATTAAATTTGCTATCAAAATCACAAGACTACACCTAAAAACTGGCCTTAAAGGATATAAGTAGCTGGTTATCTGTGTTCACTGTTGCATCCTTTAGCCACCACTTATCAGTGGATAAGGTGGTCACTTATCAGATATTTTCTCTTCAGCTCATTCACTGGCTGATTCAGTAAATGCTTTGTTAATCACCTATGGTGCTGGCTCTGTGTTAAGCAATAAGCGTGATGCTGAGATGAACAACACTGTGGACCCCTGCTCTGGAGGAGCTTACAATCTATTAGAGGAGAAAAAATAAGTAAATGATTACTAAGTAGTATGAGAAGCTCTGCAAGGGAGATGTTTTAAATTTTTGAAGCACAAAGAAGGGAAAATTGCTGTCCAGGATGAATAGGGAAGAGGCATAAAGAACATCAGCCAGAGGAACAGGCACGCACAATGCATGGAGATGCGAAAGATCACGTGGTGATTTGGGGAGAGGGAAAAATGTCAGCAAGCCTGCTGGAAGGTGATGAGAGATGTAGAAGAGAGGGCTGGAAAGGTAGATTAGAGGATTTTTGTTTTTCCTATGGGCATAGAAGTATGGAGAGGTGAAGGGAAGTGACATGATTAGATTTGAAAGATGATTCTGTTAAGGGTAGAAGATGGATGGATGGAGGATGGAAGATGAAAAAAACGCTACTACAGAGAGAATGGAAAGAATTTGAGAGATATTTAGAAGGCAGAATTGATAGGATATAATGACTGGCTGGATGTGATGAAGAGAGAGAGTTTTCCACTGAGGAGGACTAGATGTTATCACAAATCAAGGCAGAAAATCCAGAATAGGTGCCAGCTAGGGAACTCCAGCGAGGAGGTAACATGGTAGGGTTTATACTTTGACATACTCTATTAAGCAAGGCGGTTGGAAACGGAATAAGGAAGTAGTAGCTAAACTGAAACTGGGACAAAGGGCTACAAATATTGTTGGGAGACAAATATGAGGGAAAAGTTTCACATAATTATTATACTCACATCAGAGAGTTAGATATTTTATGGACTCACTTTATCCTGAGCTTCGTGATCAATGTTATTCCTTTCTCAAGGGTTATTTTATCATTTTCTTTGGTCTCTTTCACAATCCTCCTGAATCTAACACCAAGCTCTTATCCTCCCCCGACACCACACATGTGTGAATAATCTCCTCCTAACCTTTCCTCAACCCAAGAGTGTTCCTTTCTTCAAAACCATGTCGTCCATGAGCCGCTTGTTGGGTCTGCTCAAAAAAATCAGTGATCGGGGCTGGCCCCGTGGCCAAGAGGTTAGATTCGCCCGCTCCACTGCAGGCGGCCCTCTGTTTCGTTGGTTCGAATCCTGGGCGCGGACATGGCACTGCTCATCAAGCCACGCTGGGGCGGCGTCCCACATGCCACAACTAGAAGGACCCACAACGAAGAATATACAACTATGTGCTGGGGGGCTTTGGGGAGAAAAAGGAAAAAAATAAAATCTTTAAAAAAAAAAAATCAGTGATCGCTAAAGGACACAACAGAGAACACAGATAACCAACTACTTCCATCCTTTAAGGCCAAATCCATATTCTTATTAACTATTTATATCATTATTGTTTCATTCCTTTATTTAAACTTTAAGTCTTCTGAATAGAACACTTCACTACTTCTGAGTTCTAATCACCATCAACAATTTGGACGGTCTCATTTGGGCACCACTGTTCCAAAGGCCTTTCAGAGCAGCTACTGTTTCCATGAATATCAGAATATATTTGCATTGACCCTGAGAGCTTAGGTCACCAGAGAAAATGATTCTGATTCCACATAATCTGCAAGGGATAGAAAGGATGATTGTACAAGTATAAGAAGGAAGTTAGTACTACAAATCAACAAACCTTTCCTGAGTGCCTGCTGCATGTGAGGTATTGTACTGTGCTTCTCAGAAGCCATATGGGGATATGAAAGTGTAAAGATGGCATCCTCCCTATCTTTTGGTATGCCTTACATATTTCATAATTTTAAAAAAAATGGTCCCTGCTCTTTAAAACTCAAGTCTAGTAGGGGTGACAGCCACAAACACAGAAGACCATGACACATGCCTATAATACAATACAGGTATGAAGTACAGTGGGGTAATAAATAATAAATTAATCTTTCCGCCTTTGGGGAACAAGAGTCTGGTCATCTGGCTTTACAAGATATGAGACCAAAAGTTTGAGATTTGGGGAGAAAATGTCTTTCTTGCTTGATGCATCTGGTAAGCCTTAAAAAATATTTTTGAATCTACAACTGGAAGACATAAGACTAGCCCATTGGATCACAGGCCTGAAGCTGCTGCCAGGTCCTCAGTCTAAGGCTTTTGGTCACTTCTCAGAACAGATAGTATTGCTTGTCAGCTCTTTACATCACACCATTTCCAATGCTCCTTCCCAGTCTGTCCACATACCCCAAAACCCTCCCAGAGCCCATCAGTGTTCCGTCCCTCCCTTCACCCCTCCCCACGAACATACACAAGGGGCAGGGGTAACCCTAAAGTGTCCACTGAGTAATTTCACAGGACAAAAAGGTTGCAGATTCCCTTTAAGTGTAGTCCTTCCAGAAGGCAGGGAGAGGCCAGATGACCTTTCAAAGTCCTGCTGGCATATGGGCAGGCTCTACTTCTGTCTCATCCATACTGCCACGGACAGGCCTGGGACCAAAGCCTGACAGGAATATAAAAAAGCCCCTGGCTCCAGTCCACTCCACAACCCTCATGTCAGGCAGAAAAATGTGCTTTGGCATCTTTGTTGGCCATATGACTTCTTGGATATGTGTATTACAAGAATCAGACTGATGACTTCTTCCCCCCCACCCCTAAAAAGGAAAACAAAGAAAAAGAAGTCCTATTTAAAGCAGGGAGTTTCTCATGGAGCTTTAGAAGATATTTGTACATAATTAAAAGGAAAGATTTAAATTTTCTCCATTAAAATCAGTTTATCTATAGTACAACATAAATATTTGCTATGCTAAAATATCTGCATACTAAAGCATTTATATACTGCATAATAGCATTTAATACTACTCAACACTTATGACTTTAGCAATTTTGCAGTTTAATGATTTGGAAAGAAGCTATCAGGAGTCAGGAGTCCCAGCTGTGTCATAAATTAGTTGTTTGGCCTTGGGCAAGTCACATAACCTCTCTGGGCCTCAATTTCCTCATCTGCAAACTGAAAGAATTGGACTAGAATGGTTTCTAAGGTCCCTTTTAACAATTAAAAAAACATTCTGTGAATATAAGGAATCAGAACAACGCAACAATGGAAAAGGATATCTCAAAACTGATTATTTCCCCCCATCACTGGAAATGCTCAGTCTATCAGAGAAATTATCAGGCTTCGCTTAGGTAAACAGGATTGAACCAAATGACCTCTCAGTTGTAAGGCTCTCTCATCTTATGAATTAGTTTTGGAGACCATAAGACAACTAGAGAATGAAATTAATTTAACAGTAAAAGGTGGGGAGGGAAATGCTATCTTCCAGGTACGGTATTAAATGTTTGCTGTTATGTTAACAGAGCAATGACAGGTATAGCAAGTCACTGTGCAGCTAATGGGGACTGTTTGTCTTGGGTCAGGTTGCTAGGTGGTGTAAATAACTCTGCAAACACAGCACTCAGCAAGGAAAAAGTCTAAATGCCTTCAGTCAGTCCAAAGTGAGCATATACGCTTTCATCACAGAATGCCTTCTGATTGCCAGTCAGAAAAACTAAGAGAAGAGGGAAGAGGACCGCAATCAACTCTATATTTGGGGGCACACAGACCCTTCCTACAGTGGTGGGCTCCACTGGCCTATGTTTAGGGACATACATCAAGAGACCCACAAATGATAACAATAATTACTGCGTTATCTTCCATTTATATATTGAGTTTCCAAAGTTAATTCCATATATTTTAATCTCATTTGAGCCTCATAATAGCCATGTGAGGTGAGCAGAGCAGGTATTATTGACCCTTCTCAGAGGAAAATTGAGGCTTACCAAGGTTTAGTTGCAATCCCCTTCTTCAACAATGGAAACTGATCAAATATTATTCTATCACTTTCAATTCCCTTAAAGGCTTTTTGTCACAAGAGGTCAGGCAGGATACACCTATCTGTTTATGATTTCAGTATATTTGCATATATTCAGGAAATGGCAGAGGAATATAATATTGTTATGGAATGTCAAGAAATACCTTTTAAAAAGGAAACCAAAAATAATCCCAAATTGTAATAGTATTTTGAAAAGCTGAATTAGAAATAGATGTTGAATGAGAAATACTTATTGCATCTGAGAAATAATAAAGGGGACCAAAAATACTATAACAAACTGAACCCAATTTAAGTTGTAATCCCGCAAAACGCTTCTGGAAACATGTAATGGTAAAGGTTAGTGTACTGGGAAGAAAGAGAAAAGTCAGTTTAGTGAGAAGCAAGAGAGAAAAGCAAAGTATTTGAAACAGGTGACAAACATATCAAGAAACAAAGATCTTTCTACAGAAATTATAGGTTTAAATTGATCAAGAATTAAGCAAAGCCAGATTTTGGTATAAGGTAAGCATGTAAAAGCTTTAAACCTTAGAAGAAAAAAATGCCAGTATCTGTTAAGGCACCTATTATGCTTATAATTTTTATATACTTTATTTCACTTAATCTTCATAACTCCATGGAGGTCAATATTATCATCATTTTATAGATGAGAAAATTGAGGCTCAGAGAGGTTAAATAAACTTGTCCAAGTTTACAGTTAGTAGATGGCTTGTTAGGTCCATCCGATTTCAGTCTAGATCCTTTTAGAAAGTTACCTCTCCTTAGAAAAAGTGTACCTAAATTTTGCACAATTCTATTTAGTTACTAGAAACATGAGAAATTAAAAAAATAAAGAAACATCTTTTCATCTTTTCTAATAATTGGTAGGCTGAAAATTCCATGACATGTTGTAATTTAACTCACTCATCCCAGTGACATGAGCTTTAGAGTCAGAAGAATTGGGTTTGAATCCTTGAATCCTTACTTAAGCAGCTATAAGATCCAGAGAAAAGCCCTTGAACTCTTTAGGCCATAATCCAATATGTTAGCCTTTCATTCTACATATTTATGAAATATAGTTACTGGACATTATCCTAGGCATCTCAGGGATAGAAAGATACAAAAGACATTCTTCTCCATCCTCAGAGTTTATTTTCATTAAATCAGTTTAGTTAAAATCACCTTCTACATTTTTAATCAACATCATCCTTTCAGGCTCCTACTCCAAGAAAGAAGGTACATAGGGACAAATGCCCAGAGGGACACAGGATGAAGGAAAAGTTGTAACACTGACATTATAGATTAGAGGTCTATTGGGAATAATTCTTCACACTTTATAGCCAGCTAATCCCGCTTGGTAGCTCATTCCTGTTCTCCTTTGTTACTGCCCGAGATGTAAGCATCTCTGGTTTATTGTCTCAACCCTGGACTTATCTGCATCCTCTTCCCTCACCCCATCTCCCACTGTCCCCTCCATCTAAAACTTTCCCATTGTACCCTCCTGTTTCATCTTCAACATCTTGGCTGAATGCTCCCTCAACTTCCTTGAATGAATGGTCACAGCTGACTTCTCTCTCTTTTCCTCCCTGCTCACCATCACCACATTAAACTAATCACTGAAATCCTGAGGATATTTTCTTGTCAGGGAAAATTGTCAAAGACTTTGAAATGAGCAAAAAGGTTACTGGTTACCCTTGGCCAGGGCACCATCCCCAGTTTTTATGAGCTTTTCCTTGTTTTTGAGATATTTACAACTCTGAAAATTGTAGCACACATCTAGTAATGCAACTGATTCTTGTCCATAGAAATGCAAATAAATTGTATCTGATAAATGCAACTGATTATTAATGCCCTATGAATATTGACCAGTTTTACCCCTACACATTCATTTCAGCATTCCTTATTGCCTACATACACGTGTGTTCTTTTAATTTTCCTTATAACATCTTACTGGTTTCCCTCATTCATTAAAGAATTAAATAAAATCTATGACATATTCATTTTATGTGTGCATGAATCATTATTTTACCCTTTAAAAAGTAACCTTCAACATCCTGAATATCTCCTTGAATACGTGCACTTCTCTCCATTGCAATAACCCTTTCTAGCACAGGCCATCATCACCTTTGCTTAGATTATTTTAACAATCCCATAATTTTATCCTTGTCTCCAGTCTCTCCATCCTGTTCCACTCTCTCCATAGCGAGAGTGCTTTTTCTAGTATGTAATTCTGAACAGACTACTCAACTTTGTGAAATCTCCTGCTCCTACATGAAGTCCAACCCTCCTGGCATGATCTACTTCTGTAGCCTCATGTTTGATACAGCCCTGCAATTCACCAATCAGACTCCAGTTCTCTGAATTCACTGCCTTCTCTCTCACCTCTGGAATTTAGCACTTGCAGTCCTCTTTGCATGCAACACTCTGTATACCTCTTTCCATTCAGCTCTTGCTTGTTCTTTAAGGTTCATGTCTATTATCACTTCCTTCAAGAAGCCTTCCTGGATCCCTCAAGTCAGGGTTAGATGCTCCACTTATATCCTCCTTTACCTGCCTGTACTTCATCCCTTTACTCCCTCCCCTAAAAGCACATATCACTGTATTGTAATTGTTCTTTAACTATCTCCTCTACTAGTCTGTAAATTCTGTGAGGGCAGGTGCCATGATTAGGGGTTCACCACTATAAACCCAGTGCATAGCACAGCATCCAGCATATAGTAGTCACTCAAGAACATATTCCAAAAGCTGAGTTCTCTATATGGTCCCAGGATAATAACAGAATCTTTTCCATCCAAATCCTTCTCAAGGACCATGACCCACTCCACACACTCCAATCACACCCCCTCCAGAAAAAAGCACAGGTTATACTCAATTAGAAGGTACTCCAGTTTGTTTAGGCTTTTATTTTATAGAGTCAAATATTCAACTCATCTGCTTTTTAAATTGTGAACAGTTCCATAAAATGGCCATTCCTAGGAAAGATGAAAGAGGGTTTTGTTTTACTTTTTCTACGACAGGGAAAAGAGAATGGGAGCAGAAAAAAAGAATGATAAATAAAGGGAAATGAAGGTGAGAATCATGAGAAATGGCTACAGTATACATGATGGGTTCTAGCTATTACTCAGCTATTCTTTTTTTTTTTTTTAACCTCCTATTGAATTCTTCTTACCCAAGCAATATTATGAGTTTCAGGATAAATGTTGAAAATAGTAACTTTGTAATCAGGCAGAGGAGCGGTACATTAGGGTTATGTTACTTTCTTTAAGTTCTATAGTATTTTACATTTCTTCTTTTTTTATTAATTGATATTTCTTTAGGTCCTGTATGTATGATTTATTCTTAACAAACAAAATCCTGATTTTACTATTCAGCCTTAAAAAGAAAGGAAATCCTAACACATGCTACAACATGGAGATATTATGCTAAGTGAAATAAGCCAGTCACAAAAGGACAAATATTGTTTGATTTCACTTATCTGAACTATCTATTGAAATTCATAGAGACAAAAAGTAGAATGTTGGTTGCCAGGGACCGGGGGAGTGGGGAATAATTAAAGTTATTATTTAATGGCTACAGCAGTTCATTTTGGGAACATGAAAAAGCTCTGGAGACGGATGGTGGTGATGGCTGTACAACAATATAAACGGACTTAATGCCACTGTACTGTACACTTAAAAATAGTTAAAATTGTAAATTTTATGTTGTATATATTTTATCACAATAAACAAAATAAAGAATGGGGAAAAATCCTGTCTTTAGTCTTGAACCTGCAATGACTGGCAGCTACTGATAGAAAGCCTGGACAGACTGGGTGTGTAGAATAGTGCTGTTGTGCAAGTGGGAGAAAGGAAACAAATCTAAATGTAAAGTGATTTAAAAGAAACTTATTAGTTAAAGCTGAAGGTTGAAAACATTCACAAGAATCAAATCCCGCTCTGTATTTAGTAACAATGAAGTGTTCTCTTAAGATTGTCTATAAGAACCCCCATTCCTGTATATCCCTTAAGAAAATGTCTTCTCTACAAAATCTTCCTCAGTCCCCAGGTAAGGAAGCAGTACAGTAGCACAGAAAAAGTTTGGATCCTGAAGGCAGGCTATCTGAAACTGAATGGTGGCTCCACTTTGAGGAATTTACTCTCTCTGTGCTCTGGCTTCATCTGGAAATTAGGGACAATGATAACAGCACCCACCTCCTAGAGTCGTGAGGTTTAAATGCATAAAGCACTATGAACAGTGTCTGGCACATTGTAAGCACAATATAGATGTCAGCTATTATTCTTGCTCCTTTTCACACTCACATCCTATGCAATGGGGCCCATAGTGCTCTGAGGACTTCGGGGAATCCCTGAGACTTTTTAGGGCTTCTGTGACATCAGGACTATTTTCATAATAATAAGACATTATTTCCTTTTTTCAGTCACAGTCTGTCACAAGTACACAGTGGAATTTCCCAGTGGCTACCAAACGCCATTTGATTTTACAATAGATTGAAAGCAGAAGCAGAAATGAGAATCCAGCTATCATCTATTAAGTCAGACACCAAGGAGATTTGCAAAAATCTCTTCTTATAAGGCCACTTTCCTCACAAAAAATTTTGGAGGTTTGTAATCTAGCTATTTTTCATAAAAAAGTTCTTTATGTTAATGTGTAAAGGTTTTTCAAAAAATAATTAGTATTTAAAATTTTTCTCAGTTTTAATTCTTACTATGATAAATACAGAAGATATAACTCACATAAAAAAAGTCCTTTGGGGTCCTCAATAATATTTTTGGTCCTCAGACCAAAAAGTTTGTGAACCACTGTCTTACTATATTATAGTGTATGTGTGAATCTCTTCAAGTAGACGGTGAGTGTGTGTGGACAAGAATACTGTTTTACCTTTTTCTTTTTTCTTTCTTTCTTTTTTTTTTCTTTTAAGATTTTATTTTTTTCCTTTTTCTCCCCAAAGCCCCCCGGTACATAGTTGTATATTCTTCGTTGTGGGTCCTTCTAGTTGTGGCATGTGGGACACTGCCTCAGCGTGGTCTGATGAGTAGTGCCATGTCCGCACCCAGGATTCGAACCAACAAAACACTGGGCCGCCTGCAGCGGGGTGCGCGAACTTAACCACTCAGCCACGGGGCCAGCCCACCTTTTTCTTTTTACTCTTTAAAAAAAAAATTTCTGCAGGTATTGACAGACGGCCTTTTGGACATGGTAGACAATCAATGAAGGCAATGAAGCTAAGAAATAATAGCAACTAACATTTATTCAGGGCATGATAATATCTTACACACTGTGTTCAGCCTTTCATTTAATCCTCACTAGGTTCTAGAATTATCCCTATTATAGACATGGAGGAAATTTAGAGACGTTAAATAACTTAAAGGCATAGATAGCTAAAAAATGAAACTGCTAGGACTCAGCTCTGACTTTAGAAGCCAAGCTCTTAACCATGTTGAAAGAGTGAAAATATGTAGAGAAATTAGAAAAGCTATGATTAGCAAGACAAATTGTTTACAAATCACGGTTCCAGTATATCTATCAAGTACCTGCTTTACCTTTGTTAGAGGTTGGTAATTCTGGATTTCTCTTGGATATTCACATGTGACTTGGAACAACTTTTATTTTGTTTAACACAGAGAGCATACTCTCTTATACCAATGTTAATAAGGTCTTTTCTAAGAAGGTCAACTCCTTAACTAGAATGTATTATCTCTTCCTCTCAAGGAGGTAAAAAGGTAGTCCCTCTTAGGACCTTATAGCTTTTGAAAGAACTAGTAAGACAACTTTTAAAGCGTAACATAAAAGCAATGTAACAATATTACAAAAATCTGAGAAATAGAGAAAATAATAATCCTATCACCCTAACCCAAAAATTTTGATGTACTTCCTTCAGTTTTCTACTTGAAAAAATTTGAAACATACTCTAATTGTGCTGTGCTTGAAGCTTTGTCTCCTGTTTCATTTTCTTCTACCAGTACATCGCACGTATTTTTCATATGATTGCACGGATTTCATCACCATCATTTTTAAATGGCAGCATATATTCTATCAATTTGCTATTAACTATAGTTAACTATTGTTATTTGTGATAGATATATTCTATAAAGTCATCATGAACACTGAATTAGTGAATACGGAACCATTGCTCCTAGGAGAAATACAGTGTTAGGTTTCTGGTCACAACATTTTCGTCAACTGATCAATACATAACCTTGTTTTACGTGTGTTTCTGTTTAAAGACACTTTACTTAATACACATTGTTGACTCATTAACATTGAACTCACAGCCAACAGCACAATAACTCATGCCTAAATGAAGCATATTTTCTCCGTAAGGCACATCCCAGCCTTCTCGCACTTAGGAACGCTAGACAGCACTTCAGCATTACGCTTGGGGGCTATTTTAAACATCGAAATTGCCAACAAAAAGCACAAAAACTGAAAAACCAGGGCACTAAATTGACCTTGAGAAGGACACTTGTTTACCATATGAGCACTGAAACAAGAAGGCGGAGACCATCACCTTGTTCCATCTCAGCTGGGATTGGGTACTTCAGGCAACTCAAATTTTTTACTGCTCTGCACATGTCTGTGAATGACTGTAAAAGTGCTGCAAGGATTGATTTTGAGGTTAAAAGTAAATTTTAGGGAGGGCCAGCCCCAGTGGCCTAGTGGTTGAGTGCGGCACACTCCACTTTGGCAGCCC